>NC_056748.1:1095596014-1095896014 GCF_019279795.1 Protopterus annectens | reverse complement strand
TGTTGGGTCAGATACATTCTGAACGGGCATTGTACCCAATCATAGGACTATTGAGCGATGAGTACAACGGACAATGACCTCCCTGATCTAGATGTGAATCCCTTCATGATGATGTGGGCAATGTGGAAGGTCTACCTAACTATGTTAGCAACATGTGTGTCTACCGAACGGTGAACAACAACACATGTCCCCAAATCACTGGTAACCCCCTCTGTGCTCAGTGGATTGCCACCTATATGGTAGCTCGGGGTAACCTTGTTCTTACCGAAGGGTATGCCTATGCATTTCCTGGCATTTAGCTGTAGGACATGTCTCTGGTACCACTTATCCACATCTGTGAGGCACTCCTGAAGGATATCTGTGTCAGATGTGTGTCTGACTTTGCCACCCGGTTTGCAGTCATCTGCAAACATTGTCACCCATAACCCCCCTGTGTATGCGGTACATTGGAAACGAGATGCTGGAAATAGTGGACCCAGGACTGAGCCCCATGGGACACCACCTGTGACTGGCTGTGAGTATGACATGGCACCAGCAACTATGGCCATGTGTGTTCTGTGACTTAGCCCGTTTGCAACCCATATGGCGCATGTATGGATTTACATTCAAGATGACGGGTTTATCAATTATACCCGAGGGGGTATTGTGTCAAGGCCTCTGCCGGGTTGAGGTAGGCTGTATGGACTGCTTTACCCTCAGCAATGGCCTTGGTGACTGAGTCTACAAAGTGAAACACGTGTAAAGGGCATGATCTGACTCTGACCAAGCTAAACTGGGTTGTATCCAAAGTATGCGGGTCCCCTATGTCATTATCTATGTGTCCCATTATGATCCATCTCCATGGCTTTGCAGATAAGGCTTGTCAAACTAATGGTATGGTAATAACCAGGGTCAGTGGAGGCACCATCTATGTGGAGTGTGACTACAGTCGCCCTGTGCTACTACTCAGGTACACATCCTGAGGTGAGGCTAAGATTAAACAGCTGTCCTAAGTGTGAGTTAGAGTTCCTGGAGTACACAGCTGGGACACCATGTGGAGCCATGGATGCTGTGTTGACTGCCTTGGGGCTGGATGTGGGTAATGCTGGACATACCCACGGCAGACGTGGCACGACCACAAGTCCGATGCTCAAGGGACCACAAACATAGCCGGCTTTAGGCATAGGCCAAGTAGGTTGCGGCCTAGGGTGTTGCTCTACCGGGCACCTTTCCAGACTCTATTTGGTGTAGGTAGACCAGGAGGGGGTAGCGGTGATGTATCGGTGGCAACGCCTGCCTAGGTCACCACTTCACCGTAAGGCCACTCTTCCCGTGGGTAATACAGCAGTACCCACACCCAGACGCTGGTCATTGCTAGGGTCATTGCTAGTATGGCACATCATCTATGTAAGGAAACCATATATCCCCAGACATAATGGCACAGCATAATGCCTGTTCGCCGCCAAAGGCAGACATACGCCACCCGCGGCGTGCGGACGCATTCGCGCCATGGATGCCCGCTAACAATGCCGACATTGTCTCGCTTTGTGAAACAAACTCCACAGAGACATTCAATAATAGACAGCGACGGACAACCCGATGTCCTCGTGGTTCGAGATGTTCAACCTGTTACGCCATGTTAAATGTGTGTAGCACAGCGAACCGGGTCCAAACAAAGCAACGGACATGTCTGTGGCTCAGTGAAAGTCGCCACGCAATGTTAAACCCTTGTAATATTGCGACACAGGCCATACATACGGAGGGTTAGTAATGGAAATTGGTTATTTCGAGCAGACCGTGTGCAATTAGTATAACGACATCTACAACGGGTACACCGCCAATCGACACGGTTACGTAATAATTGGGGCGTGACATGGTACCATGGACACGGACAAACGCGCCCATGTGACTCATCTAACATTCGCACAGGGTCAGGGCAGTCCGCACAGTGGGCTGCCAAGACCAAACCCAAAGCACCACAGCAACACCCTGACAATCAAGGCCTGTATGCGTATGGGATATAAGCAGCTGTCATCTGAACAGCCCTGCGGTGACGACATATGCATCCTGGGCCATGAGCGAGGGGGAATTAGGAATGTTCAACATGCAGTACCGCACCTTTCCCAGCAGGAGAATGGATGCCTGTGACGCGCGTGTGCGGGGATATGTAAATGTACATAGGTACCATGGGTATGCATATTAATGACAACGAACAGCTAACGGCACTGGTCACAGTAACCGCCAAACGTGAATGCAGTCACGCTTGAATTACTTACTATTTCTATTTATTTTAGTTTTAATTTATTTTATTTTACATTTGATGACCGGGCTAGTCTAGCTGGATATATGTCCATTTGCATTAGAGGCCCGGGGAGAAAAGCTCCACACATAACATAATAATGACAGACAGACATATTATTAATAAAGACATACAATAAAATTAGAAATATAAATCAATTTTGTTAATAAAATCAACATACATTAAGGAACTCAAACAGTTTAATATCATACATAATGTTTGGTCAATTTCAAAGCATTTTATCTAGTACATAAAGGTTATGCACTAAGGCATTTGCCATATGGATAACAGTTGAAGCTCAGAAGGATACAGTAGTAAAAGGGGAATGTAAGATGAATAAAAGGGAAGAGGCAGGGGTTAGGAAAAGAGAGAGGAAAAGAGGGAAGACTATAGAACATATACATGTGCACGTGTACGTAAAGCGTCCATGCTGCAAAGTCTGTTACATATATAAAGCTGTAAGTGCTTTCTGCACACGTCCGCCACCCGGATCAGACATATGTTACCGGAATAGTCACAAGTAACGCAAAACACGTAACCACACAGACACTGTAAACATATATAAACGGACTACGGATATGCATGTGCGCGTGCGCGTAACCCACAATCCGGACATGCGAAAGTGTGCGTGTGTGATCCAGTGGAACCAGGGAAGGTTACGGATGTCTCCTCCACACGTTTACATTCATAATTGTCAAATATATGCTTAAATAGTACTTATTGATTCCATGCTTTGTTATCGTAATGCTACTATTATACACATTGATATACAATAACCTGATCAACACACTACATTCTAAGGTGCACTCTCAGCAATTATCAACTATGTGTCCGGATACCGATTGTATTTACCAATATTGTATATATATTGACACATTGTTGCCGTATTATTGTTTCCATGAAGTAAGGCATGCAACACTGATATGTATATGTCACGCTATAATCAAGACTTGGAGCACTGTCCACCTAACTATGAGCAGGTTTATTGATTATTTCGCTTTAAACCGACTCTGAAGGAAGTGTATAAGGGACGGCTATGTCATGCATTCCGCATCTCGACGATGCCCCATGTTAGTAGGTGAGAGAGCTCAGTATCCTTTCACTGTGGAGTCTATCGATTTGACAGTGTCTGTTTTGCCGATATATGTTCCATGATGTCGCTTAGGAAGATGGGCAGGACGCAAGGTTTGCTGTATTTCCGCGATACTGGCACGTGGATATAGATAGGCCATGTAATACAAATGATGGGTTGTCAAGCAGACATCCACGATTGGGGAACATACAGCGCAGTCAATACCACTGGCCAGATGGGGACAGTCAAACACGCTCTACACTTTACAAATGCACATCGGTGTCCATTGTAGGACTCCAAAATTACGACGCCTGCTCCTATCCACTGGGATCAGCCAATCAAAGTACTAACCGTGACTACGGCACAGCTAGACATATGCACCACCAGCGTGTTTAAGGTTGATGATACCTGCCCATGACATGCAGGACATATGAACAGAGGTCCCCAGACTGCCGTGTCCATACATGTGCGTCCATATCCCAGTTCCGCACACATGAAGCATGTGTCATGCGCATCGTGGGGTTGCAGCCATGGTATCCTGGGTATGCAAAATGGGGCTCGTGTTGTTTGGCAGATAATCCGTTGTCCCGCCCCGTGGGAGGGCTGCGGGTACAGGACGTGCCTTAGTCCCCAGTAAGGATGCAAAGCATCCATAGGGTAATGCTAAAGGCATGTGTGAAATGTGCTCAGCCCTACATCAGTGTCCAGTAGGCATTTCCCAAGGATGGACAAACGCACGGACAAGATGGCACCCATAATAGCAAACCTGGTGGAATCACACAGCCGTAGTAGGGCATGACACAAGACATTAAGATGGAAACAACAGTAGATACACCCCGTAGACATCCATCCTGCCGCGTAATCCCAGCGCATACAGCAGCGAAGGTGCTATCAAGTATGTGGGGATCACCCGCCCACTCTGCAGAACATACCTTCGACCTGTGGAACACATATTAATGGCACACCAACAACGGCAAGTAGGAAGGTCATACTATCGCTAAAATATGGCGTTCACACACATAAACGACATACTGTCATCAATAAATAGGTTGTACATGTACCGGCTGTGTTATACTGACAATACAGTGGCGGATAGTTCGCAATGGTACCTGTGAGGATTATCTAAAGCAGTTGCCAACCTGCATGACTACAGTAACACCCTATGGGTAAATTGTGGAAGGACACGGGTTACGTAGCACTACATAATATGGGTAGGCGGACAGACATCCAGGAATGGGGAACATACGGCGGCAGTCAAACCCACTGGCCGAATGGACACAGTCCAACATGTTCTAAACTTTACATATGCACATCGGTGTCCATTGCAGGACCCAAAAATTACTCCTTAGGTAAGTGTAGGCAACATAGTGTGAACCGAAGAGGTGACAGCCGTGACTACGCACCAGGTAGATATATGCACCACAAGCGCCTTCAAGGGTGATGACAGCCGACCATGAAATGCAGGACATATGAATAGGACTCCCCAGGCTGCTGCGTCCATACACGTAGGTTCACATCCCATTTCCGCACACATGAAGGGTGTGCAAGGGGTACTGTCGAGGGTTCCAGACATGGGATCGTGGGTATGCAAATATGGGTGTCGGTGTGGATTGGCAGATGATTCGTCGACCCGCCTGCAGCGGACGTGGCCATGGCATATGCGCATTCGCAATACTAATACCGATCATCCACCGGAAATGGAGAATGCAGCTGTGAAATGTTGACAGCCCGATACTAGTGTCCAGTAGGCAGTTCCCATGGATGGACAAACGACGCCAAGATGGCACCCATAGCTGCAAACCTGGGGGAATCCCACAGCTGTTGCAAGGCATAACCCAGGGAACACAGATACGGCCTACAGTACACACTCCCCATTCAAAGCAAGACCGCTGGGCAGATACCGGCGACACAACACTCAATGTGCCAGCACATCTATGGGGATCACACGCCCATACAGTGGAACAGATGGGTCACCTGTGTAAAGATACCAATGGCACAATCTCCACGCCTGCTGGGAATGACATAGGATGGTCAAACAAAGGCGATGACAGCAAAGAAAGACATCCTATCGTGAATTAATAGGATTGATGTCAATACACCATGGCAAACACCCAATGAACAGGGAAGACTTGCTGGCACCCTATGGCCACAAACCATGTCACACATAGGTAGATGGAACAGTCAACATAAACATTTCGGCCCACGACAGGTCGCATATGGTATCCAAAGGTACTTCATAGACATGTATGCGCTTATTACCCATTGGCCCCGTGAGACTTACACATAACATGGAAGTATCCAGGCTTTAAATATCCACCCTTACACTTCCATTTGTCACTTTCTATGCGAGCAATGGAGATGTAGCCACAGCATAGAAAGCAGAGACGTATTGCTAACGAAACACACACATGTCAACATCACAGAAAGCATACTATGAACACACTTATTACATGATATTGTACTATGAAACACAAACAAACCAGCAACCTGCAGCAAGAATAGTCCCCGTAGTTCGACACAACACAAGTCTTCGGAACATTTAAACAGTTCATGAAAACATGCAACGCTTGTTTCCACAACGGTGCAGGAAAAATGCTATGTCTACGAATGTTAACAATCAACAATGTGAGTCTTAACATGATTTTAAATATCACAGTGTTGATTGTGAACACTGTAACAATTTGCTCATTCAGTTGTATTTTCGAAAGTAACGGAAACACACACACACACGGAAGGGACGGGAGATGAACCTACGCCTATTTACATGAACTCAGTACAGTATGAAGCATTTACACAACGCTACCGAGTTAACTGACGTGAGCGCTGTCAGAGGCATACATGTAGGCTGCTGACGCCACCCGCAAGACAATATTTGGAAATAGCCAAGGCATGTGTTGCGGACCGTCTAAAAGCATAATCAGTCGCAGAGGCAGCTGGAAACACACACACACAGAGACACACACACACACGGAAGGGACGGGGGACGAACCTACGACTATCTACATGAACACACTACTGTATGAAGCATTTACAGAACGCTACCGAAGTTTACTAAACAGAGCGCTGTCACAGGCATACTTGTAGGCTGCTGACGCCACCCGAAGACAATAGTTGGCAATAGCCAAGGCATGTGTTGCGGAGCGTCCAAAATCATAATCAGTCGCAGAGGCAGCTGGAAACACACACACACAGAGACACACACACACACGGAAGGGACGGGGACGAACCTACGACTATCTACATGAACACACTACTGTATGAAGCATTTACAGAACGCTGCCACCGAAGTTTACTAAACAGAGCGCTGTCACACGCATACTTGTAGGCTGCTGACGCCACCCGCAAGACAATAGTTGGCAATAGCCAAGGCATGTGTTGCGGAGCGTCCAAAATCATAATCAGTCGCAGAGGCAGCTGGAAACACACACACACAGAGACACACACACACACGGAAGGGACGGGGGACGAACCTACGACTATCTACATGAACACACTACTGTATGAAGCATTTACAGAACGCTACCGAAGTTTACTAAACAGAGCGCTGTCACAGGCATACTTGTAGGCTGCTGACGCCACCCGCAAGACAATAGTTGGCAATAGCCAAGGCATGTGTTGCGGAGCCGCCCAAAATCATAATCAGTCGCAGAGGCAGCTGGAAACACACACACACAGAGACACACACACACACGGAAGGGACGGGGACGAACCTACGACTATCTACATGAACACACTACTGTATGAAGCATTTACAGAACGCGCTACCGAAGTTTACTAAACAGAGCGCTGTCACAGGCATACTTGTAGGCTGCTGACGTCACCCGCAAGACAATAGTTGGCAATGGCCAAGGCATGTGTTGCGGAGCGTCTAAAATCATAATCAGTCGCAGAGGCAGCTGGAAACACATACACACAGAGACACACACACACACACACACACACACACACACACGGAAGGGACGGGGACGAACCTACGCCTATCTACATGAACACACTACAGTATGAAGCATTTACAGAACGCTACCGAGTTTACTAAACAGAGCGCTGTCACAGGCATACTTGTAGGCTGCTGACGTCACCCGCAAGACAATAGTTGGCAATGGCCAAGGCATGTGTTGCGGAGCGTCTAAAATCATAATCAGTCGCAGAGGCAGCTGGAAACACATACACACACACACACACACACACACACACACACACACACACACACACACACACACACGGAAGGGACGGGGGACGAACCTACGCCTATCTACATGAACACACTACAGTATGAAGCATTTACAGAATGCGCTACCAAGTTTACTGAGCAGAGCGCTGTCAGGAGGCATACCCCTACGTGAGTGGTATGATTTGCAGAGGCAATGCGCCCGATCGGGAGTTCGGACAGAGTGCGCAGTCACGCAGTCTGTTACCATCCCAAGGTCGCCAGACACCAACACGCTAGTGCTGCAGTCGGAAATGACAAGTAACTACTGATCAGTACATCACTGCATACTGGGCATGCTCAGACACTTAGACTCGGCACAGGGCAGACATGCATACACATGTTGCGACAGCATGGGTGGCGGAATGTGGACCGCGGTGTGTGTCCAGCCACACAACAGGAACCTGGCCATGCCACAGACGTGGCCGCTATGTAGGGGATACAGGCATGCACCGGGGTATGACTGCAGACGGGCGCTGTGTGCACTGTGCTGTGTGTCTATCTACACAGCTGCCTACTGGGCATGCTCAGACACTTAGAGTCGGCACAGATCAGACATGCATACACATGGTGCGACGGCATGGGTGGCGGAATGCGGACCGCCCTGTGTGTCCGCCACACAACAGCAACCCGCCATGCCACAGACGTGGCTGCTGCAGGGAATATCTAGGTGCAATTAACCATGTGTAGGACTGGCCTACAGTTTGTTGCATGCTACAGACAACCCTCCCAAACACAGGATACCTTCACAGATGTCCTGAGGACACTGGTGAGTGGGCATGCTCTCACAACAGCACCGTATTGGGTGACATGAACCACCCATACATAGCCTGGGAACATTACCCATGGCACAACACAGTACGCCAGCAGTCCCAGGTGTTCACACACCTGGCCACTGTTAAACAGCCATGCACCATACATACTAGGGGGGGGATGTCTGACAGTTCTGCCCATCACACATGGTGAGGATATGCCCCACACAGGATGTACAGCCCCCAATGGTGATGCAAGACCGTGATAGTGGATCCACTGGTCATCCACTCACTGTAACCAACACCAGCATGGGGACCTCAGTGATGACCTCTCCACATAAAACCACACACATCATACGACGGTGTGGTACCCTACAAGTCCTCCATGCCAGTGTTGAACAGAGGCCAGACCTGCAAACGCCTAACGAATGCCTTCCCCGACCACCCACATGCATGTCTGCAACAGGCAAACATGATGACATCAGGCCCTTGTCCACCACAGGTAGGCACATGGTGTGGTGGACTGCAGCCACTGGCTACCTGTACATCAACAGTTGGAGCTACTACATGGCAGAGCAATGACAGTACCAGGGAAACCATCACCCATTCATACCGGCGCTACCATACGGCCCCACATACCATCATCCAGGTCCGCTTGTGGGAGTGGTACTGCAGAGGGCACATGAGACAACCACAGGGCCTTCCCTAACTGTGGTAAGGACATGGTTGGGTCACACAGACTTGCCTGGAAATGGTCCAGAATGGTACAACAGTCACTGCACCCACAGACATTGTCTGCAAACCACAGGACATGTTCCATGCATACATCCCCCCCCAACAGGGAACATATCCATCCCACCAGAGTGTATCCCCCCAAACATGTCATATGGCCTGGAGTCATCCCATATCTCTATGGCGGTTGACACGCCAGCAAGGGGCACCGATGGTGTCCCTGGCTGTGTGCTATCCATCCTGAATGAGGCCCTCGGCCCACACATGCGCCACTGTGTCATGTTAGCCTTACTATGGGCTATGTCCCCAATGGATGCCATATGGCATCTGTGGTCCCACTATGCCAGGGTAGTGCTCCTATGGACTGTCAACAGCCACACCCTATACGCTTGACAAGTGTTGTCTGCAAAGCTGTGTGGAGGTCCATACAGGTGGCCATGGTTACAGATAGCGTGTACAGCCAATACCGAACATACCCACGACTACATAGTCAAGGTCAGATCCTGCCTCCCTAACCTGCTCGTCCAGTCTGGAGTGGTATCCAAGGCCATTGATGGGGATACGTGGGTTTGCACACAGTACCATGACCTGGTGGGAACGATCAGAGCACACTACACATGGGACCCATAGAAAGGCTCGCCAGCATACATGTGGGGACATATGTCACCCGATGCTTCTCAGACAGGTTGGAGGTCACACCACACAGGGTTGGTGCTCAAGGTGCCTTGTCACACTCATATCTGGACCCAGTGGAGGCCCACAGGGCTCACTCCTGGCCCCCCTGCCATATGCCATCCGACCTTCCAATGTGCATGCAATCATAGGGGATTGTAGCAGACAAGGTATGCAGATGACTACGCACCAGCCAACATACCCAACACACCATGTTACACGGACAGCCACATAGGGCGCCATAGACAAGGATGACTGGTGCCAGAGCCATGGCCTGCTACTAAATGCCAGAGAAGGTGCAGCCCTACCCAGTGTGAAGGACATGTTCGTCCCAATGTCACATGTAGGTGGTACGCCATTAAAGATGGTGGACGGTTCAGGAAATGGCTACCACACCTGTCGGCAACCTCTGTCAACACACACAATGGCAATGTGGGTGTGAAGACATTCCATTGTGGCCTCCTGGTCTGGATGGAATGTCAACCACATCAGGGTGTTCATTGTACCCCTGTACACATCACACACCAGAGCAATGACTGCATACAATGGCACATGTGGCCTGTAGCTAACCTGACGCCTGCAGCACTCGGAAGGACCGCAAACGCTCCACAAGACGGGATGACGGTGCTGGGACATGTGCCACAAGCTGCAGGGCAAGGGGGACACCGGCTGGGGTTCTCCACAGCACAGCTGCTCGGGGGTGATCTGTGCCTGACATACACGGCCATGTCTGACCTGGGTGACATGGGCACATTCCACCTCCCAGGCTCCATGCAAACACGGGCATAGAAGCGACTGTCAGACACCTCAACACAAAGATGAGTGGGACGTGCTGGGGGAACAGGGTTAACGGCCAGACACCCCCTACAACACGGGGAGGGGTGCCAGGCCATGTGAAGGAAAGGCCCTGACTGCCTTTGTCCAGGACTGCTAATGACATGTGGATGTGTGATGATAGTTATGCGCCAGCCAACCTCTGTGTGTCACTGCTAGACCAGGGACTGGGGACTGATGGATATGGCATCCCCATCCTGAGGGGTGTTAGACGCCACACACAGTCATGCTAGGTCCACACATTTCGTAGGGCACATATCCTGTTACGTTCATGTGCGCCTATGTACCTATGTAGGGTCCATGCCGGATGCGGTAACTGTGCTATGCTGATGTTGCCAGACATGCCTGTGGGTACCCCATGACTACACGTGGGGAACTAATTACAGTGCTCCCAGTAGGCACATGCAAGTACACCATCAGTATCATACGGGTTAACTGCACCGACATGGTGCTACACATGTAACCACCACACATACTGTGTACACATATCAATGAATGCTGCACCTGTCCTGCATGGTATGTCTGCTGCATGATGTCCGTGCACAACCCACATCACATACATACCTGTCACCAGCCATACACACACACCACAACATACACATCGCGTAGTATGCGGACACAGGTATCACATACACCTCTCACTATCGTGTCCACCCTGTGCATCAGAATATGTTAGCTTAACCGTACAGTGATGGTGTAGCTCACAGTTATGCGGCAGAGACTTCATCATATGCACAGGGTGATATGTGTGCCACAGGCATGGGCTGTACCAATGGATGACATCATGTGTGTGTGTAAGGGCCAGTGCATTGAGTGGGCATGACTATGTAGATTGCATGTGGGTGTGGTGGAGCCCTACAGTTGTGTCTGCTGTGTGTGGGTGTGTGTGTACACAGTTCAGTCATCTGTGATGCCTACACGGGTATGCTTGGCAGCCCCTGACTGTACAGTGCAGGTGTTACGGCTCACTGTGTTCGCCGGGCGGCGACCTGACCCGCTTCGCCTGGGGTCGCACGGGCACGACCGGGTGTAGGTACGGACTGTCCACTCTCCGATGTCACATGTCCGCTGGAAACGCGTCCACGACGGGCCGCCCAGGGCCACGCCCACGCGGCCTGCTCTGTCCTGGTGTGGATGGTGTAGTAGCAGCTGCACTGCTGCTGCTACCAGCACTGTCTGGGTGGGCATGGGAGGTGGCACGCACACGCTGACCTGCAGCAGGTGGTGTTGCTGGCACACGCCCACGCGCCCTATGCCTCACCCCTAACTGGTGTTCCTGCACGGACTCGCGACGCCAAGGATGGCCATGCCTCGGTCGAGGATACCAGCCATGTCACCCAATCTCCTATCCAGAACATCGGCAAGATGCTGTTGTGCATTTGCCAATGCCTGGATGTTGTCATTCAGGGTACGGATTGCGGACCTCTGCAGCCTCTGCCCTTCCTGGTTCTGCCGCTCGGCACGCGCCTGCCGCCATTACAGTCTGGAACATGCGCCTGGTTATACCAGCTGCTGCACCCTGTACGGCAGGTGTATGTCTAGCGGTGCTCCCCACGAAAGCAGCACCTGCCACATGCCTGCGCGGCACTGCACCAGTCCTTACACTGGCAACATCGCGGTGTACCCACACCTTCTGCAGCCACCACACATTCCTGCTCGGGACAACAGACGCTGACTGACCGTCATCTATGGTCAACGGTGTTGGGGTATGTGTTGGCATCTGAACCGTGCGGGATGAAAGGGACGATGTGTGATGTTCTCCACTGGCACAGTGTCTGCCTGTGACGACCCTGCCTGTGCCTCATGCACATGGTCATCACCACTAGTATCTGTGGGGACACTAGCATCAGATTGACCGCAGGAGGGGAACTCACCTACAGCACCTGTCAATACAAAGACATACCATCGGGTTATAATACACACACACACACACACACACACACACACACACACACACACACACACACACACACACACACACACACACACACACAGACAGCATGCATGTGATACTGCAGGTGGCATGCAGCATTCACACAACACAGACCAGTGAATGCAGACCAGACATTCATAGTGTCAGTATGTACACTGCCCTGGTGGGGACAGTACAACAGGCAGGTGTCATTTAGTAGGCATGCAGTACACACATTCATGGTAGTTTGCATGCATCAGCGTGATACACCGTGTGGTCGCTGGCGAAGTTGAGAGTACACATGGCTGCCGACAGTATGTAATGTACACCGCAAACATGTGCGGTATCTTGTGGACATGTGACGATGGTGACCCACCGCATGCACCACATCACAATGGCTGTCACGGTGCAGTGTTATGTGTACAGTCTACAGATACAATGTATGGGTAACAGTGATGTCTGTGCAGGTACGGTTGCTGTGAGCTGTGTGCATAGCTGTACAGTGTGAAGTGCGGGCTCTGTGCCACTGCACAGTAGCAGGACACAGCTATGTGTCTGTGCGATGCGTGACCTGGATGCATTACATTGCCATGTCTGTAAGTCAGTTCAGATGCTCAGCAGCACGATATGGTGGACATTGGAGGCACCTGTAGTAGCTGTGGAGAGGCTCCATGTCACTGGTGTACTACATTGATGTCCAGGGGGTCCACTACAGTGATGAACCCACTATGTGTGTAGAGGGTGCAACGGTGAGTACCCACTGTGGATGTGCTGTGTGGCAACATGCCTGTAGGTATCAACCATGGCCTTGTCTGTCTGAGTCATTGACTATTGTGTGTGGTAGACATCGTGCACACGGCCCTGTGGTGGCCCATGTGACATACAACCATACTAGTGTGAGGTGTCACATTCTGTACGGATATGCTGACAGTGTGGATGTCTGCTATGTTGTGCATAGGTCATGTCATGGTGTGACAATGCTGCAGCCAGACATCCACATGCATGGGACATGGCATGTGCCATGTCACAACGTGTGCACCTGATGCAGGGGCATGGGTCACATTGGTAACACCTGTGCTCTGGCCAGATCACAGCTCACTATGTGGTACTGTGTGCATACTGCACTGGCATACCAATGCATACTACACATGCAGCCATTGTGTAACACCTACACCATTGTATGCATAGCTGACTGCACGTAACACACCAATAGGTTGTGTGGTGTCATAGCACTCTACGCTAACGGGTGTATCTACTGTACATGGGTGTTGTGTGTGTCGGGTGGTGCAAGCTGTATACCGTGACTGGGGCACACACAGGTGAGCATGTCATGCCTAGACACATGGGGAATATCAATACAGCAGAACATGCCTTTGACTAGCAACAGACTTACCTGCAACAGACCCTTGTCCTTGCGACACGCCAGACGCACCTGTAAAGGCATTGCACAAAGGTATACACATTAGCCATTACTATCTCCACAGTCAGCACTGTGCATCTCACATCATGCATGTGTGTGGTAGCATGTGCTATGCACATGTCTGCTAACACAACATAGCATACAATGGTTTGCATCTTGTGTGGCCATATACCTGGCATGTATTGCTATATCATGTGTTGTACTATGACACCCACACCCACGTCGCCTATCATACAAACATGCAACACTGACTTACCATGCGGCTCCAGGCTCATATCTCGGGAGACACCCACCTCCACAATGGACGCAAGTGTTTCTGGGTGTTCTTCCGCGGGTGTCCCCAGACTGGCCAGGAGCTCCTCCGTGGCTGTGAGTGGGGCTGGGTTGGTGGCCCACCACCTGTCCCACGCTGTTGCCTGGCGATTGCAGCCGCACGCTGTCTTGCATGCCGGATCAGGTCTGTGCAGTGCCTGCGGATTTGTTGATAGCTGCGGTTGTTTACGCCCACGCTGTTCACCCTCCTGCACATCTCCTCCCACATCTCCTGCCGCTCCTGTGCCTGCTGTGGCACATGGCTAAATAGGGCGGCGTGGTTGCCATGGAGGTATGGAATGATCACCTCCTCCTGTCGGCTGAATGGTGGAAGACGGGAACGTGGCATTATCTGGAAGACATAATGATGGTGGCAGGTCACATTCACACTGCTGTGCTGGCATACTGTTGGAAATACATTGCTATGACATGTACGACATCTGCACAGTGATCTGTGAAGGGCATCGTGGCAGTGACACAGCCGATGTTCTGGCTTCACACCATTGAGCACTGGGTGTCACATCATATCTGTGTGCCACCCCATCACACTGTACACGCACCATGTAGATGTTAGCCTGCCATGGACATGTGTACCTGGCTGCACCTATGTCCATATCAGTTGGCATAGGTCCCCATGTGACGCCTGTGGTACTGTCCACCTGGACGCTGTGTATATGCCAGTACACATCACAGCTGTGTCCATTGTGAACGCCAGCAGCGCACTGTACACATACACATGGACACCTGCACATGCATGTGTTGTGCCATGTACTTCCACACAGCACTGTACGGGTGCTGGACAACTTGCCACAGCTCACCTGTGTTGCATATGTGATAGACATGGAGCAATGTGTAACCATGACACATTAGCAGGAAAGGCCATGCATAGCATGTACAAACACACATTGTGCAGAGCATCACACAGCACCTGTAACATGACAGGGTGCATCGCCGCCACATTACTGCTGTGTATGGTTGATAGTGAGAGTGCCTTTGGTCCATTGCACCATGTGGGACTGTGATAGCTCATGCAGCCTTGCTGGTCAGCTCTGCATGATATGGCAGGGTATGCCACATACATGGCACTGGGTGTGATCCACCTGGGTGTTGGCGGTATTGGTAGGGTGGCTGTCCATTGCATATGTCATAGCTGTGTGAATATGGACATTCAACATGTTTATCACCATGGTGTGGGCACTGTCCTCGAGCGAGGTATGCTGTACACTGCTTGTTGAGGGTGTGTCTGTTGCATGCAGGTATCACACATCCATGCATACACTGTAGCCCTGGCAGGTGCTATGTGCTGGGATATTGATCGACACAGTGCTGTATGTGGACACACACCACTATCCCATGCACATGGATGGCTGCCTGAACTGATGTGGGTAACACATATGTGTACATCCAGTGCCCGCTGCCACCCACATGTCTGCTGCTGCACTACACACCGCCATCCCTCCCTCTGTGAAGTGGTGTTGGGCTCAGCAGAGGTATCCATGTATGGGGACACGGATGTTCACATAGCAGGCCCACTGATGGTATCGTCGATCTGACCATACACATATGATGCACCCCTCACACATACAACCCATTCATATTGTTGTTCACAACGGTGACACAGCTATATTGCTATGCCGGAGGCATTCACAGACATACATACACACAGGCATGCACGTCCATCTGTGTCATTGCCTGGACTATTGGTGTGGTTTGGCACCTAACGTGTTTGACTGCAGGTGGCGACCTACTGTGCACATGTGTACATGGTAGGCCTGTTCTACGGTAGGCATCTGTGATGTGCTGTGCACATCTCATATCTGCACATTTGGTTGGTGTCCATTGGTCCACAGGCCAGTGGTGGGACATACAGGGATGTTGCTGTACATATATGCATGCGACCCTGTACAGCTGTGACGCTAGCCTCTCAGATGCTCATGTGTCGTGGACGGAACACCGCACACACACATGTGGTTGTGGGCCGTCCGCACCCATCTCCACCTGTGGGTTGCTATCATCCCACACACTCCTTGTACTGTATGTTCAGGCTATGCACCTATGTGGGGCTTGTGTGCATGCAATACGATACTATGTGCCTTTGCACCCATCACAGACAATGTCACACAGGTACACCGCAGCCATACACATCGCAGCTTGTTGTCAGCATGTCACATGTGGTACACACCTAACACATCTCCTGTGGGACATGGTAATTTGTATGGGCATGTCCAGTTGTCACATACCACAGCTACCCCTACATGACAGCTATGCAGGACATGTGTGTGGACATCTACTGTGACATGTACACGAGCAATACACCTACCTACATCACATGGTACTACCTGTGGAGTATGTGTGTCTGCATCCATGCTATGGCCATAGATGACAATTGTACATCAATATGTGCAACATACCTCATTGGAGGTTGTCATGTGCACATGTTCCATGTGTCAATGCATTGTTTGTGTCTGTTGGGCGGTCATTGTTGTGCATGGTTTACATGGCTGACATAGCGCACTGTGTCTGATTCCAGGTACTTCATTCGCTACCAGCATTGTACCTGGCAATACATTCCAGCCATCATGTAGCCAGCTTAGATGACAGTGGGAGGTGTTCCGCCATGTGCACATATGTCACACAGTACGAGGGTGACTGACACACATTGTCAGGACTGGGTTCTGACTGCTGTGGCTGTGTGTACCGGTGTTGACAACCATGACTGCACCAGATGGTGTCTTCTGGATGTGTGACATTCACAACAAACACCTACATTCACATAGCAGCATCGTCCACAACAATGGACATTCCTGCATGAACACTGTGTACGGTATGTCTGTATGACCACTGCATATATCACTGGTGGCCACCAGCATGGCTGCCTACAACAGCAGTGTGTATCCTGTGCAAACATGGGTTACACCAGTCACAACACACCTGTGTCAGATGGCCCTGTAGTGGGTGACAGTGCAGTTCCATTCATCATGTAACAGTATACATCGTGCACCAGTATGTTGCAGACATGTGAACGGCTGTGCTAGTTGACATATGCACACATGACACATCACCTGGTACACCGTGGTTCTGCCTTGCGACCTGCTATTGTGACCACCCTGTGATGACATTGTACAGCCCACATGCACTTGGACATGTGATGGCTCAATGGTGAATTAACCCTCCAGGTGTGTGTCTAGCCAGGTGTCCAGTAGCCACTGGTCTGCATGCAGGGATAGTCTACATTGGCCTACTCTGTCACTGGGACTGTTGACTATGGTCATACTGTTGTTATGCAGGCATGTGCTGTTTGTCCAGTCTGATAGTCGTGTTCAAACACACTACCGCGGGCACACATGACATGTGGACATCTGCCTAAGGTGTGCAGCCCACATGTACATCTTCACATGCTATGCTGCCTGTGCAGTGGTGTCACATGTCTGTCTCCGCAGGGCTGTCACAGGTAGGCACAGCATGCAGTGATGTGTGACAATGCTTACACCTCCACTGTGCTGTACACTAGCACTGCACACACAGTACAGCACACATGTCATTTATCTGCAGTGCCTGGGACCTGCCTCCATGCCCTACACGGCACACCTGCCATTCCAGATTGTACACAGATCATACCTCCCAGGCACATACCTGACTGTAACACACACGGGTGGGTGGTTCCCACACCACACCGTGATTTACACACATACTGTATATTCCCATGACACATTGCATCATAGGTAGTCCATGTTCAGATACCCATGTTCGTGGTCGCTACGCACATTGTGACACGCGACAGTGAATACACTGTACACCACAGGTTACATGCCGGTCAGGTTGGCATACTGTACATTGCACCTAGGACAGTTGCTACTGCTATGTATTGCCAGCAACACGCCCTTCCCTAGTATGGACTCCCATGTACCCACACATGCTTGGCCATGCAGTACACATAGCTGGGTGACACATTACACGACACATACCATACCTACACTACCCTCAGCATGCACCACACCTCCATGTGTCTGTGTGCTAGGCCTACACACCTCCCCCCTCTGTTTGCTGAACATCCATGCTTACCATCCCTGCTAGCCACACCCTAAACACACAACCATAGCAGCATGCATGGTACATACACACTACAGCCGGTATTACTGACATCCACTGACAGTGGTAGTTGATGGCATGGCACCCCGTACGATGGACAGTCTACGTGCCTATGCCAACACTGATCACAGTGCACTTCTGCTACATTTACACACTGGTAGGGACCATGCTATTCCACACTGAGACATGGTGGTACTGGCCTTTTCACAGACGCCACAGTGGTATTCCTGTTCCATGCACACGTGCTGTATGGGCACATGTGCAGGCTGTTGCACGGTAGTTATGTTCACCTGTGTCTTGTGTGTCACTTGACAGTCATGGTGTGTCCTGATGGTGCATGACATACTCCACAACTAGCTACCTACACATGACTGCCAGACATTGCAGTGTGGGCCCTCACGCAGTGTGGTGGTATGTCTCTGCTGTTTGACTACATCCACATTCAATGCAGCATACCACGGTCATGCAGGCATTGACGACACAGATGTTGCTGTCATCGTGCCTGCCAATGGGGTACCTACCAACAATACACACTCTCACTCACTACAGGGTTCCAATCCTTGGCTGGACATTGTATTAACCCTGTGGACACATACATAGTACTGCCATGCACATGTTATGTCCGGGAACACAGTCCCGATGTCACCTCAAACCGCCAGAAGTTGTTGTATCCCGCCAACCTGGCTGTTACATGTCTCTGCAGCAGCACACGTCAGTGACTGCTAGCCCATTCATGTACGCTGTGCACCCTGACCACCACACTACCACATCTATCACACTACACATGGATGGTACTGCATTGCACGTATGGGGCTGCATCTCTACACCCATGACTGGGCCATTCAGTATGGCACTGGGCCACATCTTGACATACATGCTTCACACACTCATTGACTACCTGCATGCCTTTCCTGGCACCCTTGTTGGGCTTCTGTGCCACAGCACACCACATCCCATGCTGGCCACCTGTCATATTATTGCATGGGTGGTTGGGGTGGTACAGAGGGTATCACATCAGACATGATCCGCTCTTTGCCCTTCAGCACCATTCCACTTTATGCTATTGCCAGTGTACACATCCAGCATCACATCGCACTCCTGTGTATCGGGATGTTACGCCATGTGCCTTCTGTACAGTTCACACAGTGGTGCAGGCATATCATGCTAACTACAACAAGTCAGGGACGTGTGACATTGCACGGTCCTCAGACATGTGGCCCCTCATGCTCAGTATTTGCATACATACACTACCTGCTGTCACACAGTACTGTACATGCCTACATATACCACTTCTACATACCTGGCAGCATTCTAGCTCATCCTACTCATGTTGCTGACACCCATACAGGTGTCAGTGTGGCAGATATATCATGTAGATATCATTGCATCAGTTACATCACACATAGTGCATACACATCACCTTTGCATACTGACAGTCATGCGGTGTGTATCACATGGATACTGTCCCTATACAGGCATATCACGCTGTACATGGTTGATGTACACACACATGGCCCACATGGTGCTGTGGTTGCCATATTACACCATGGCGTGGGTACACATGTGCAGGACCACGAGTTTCTGGACCGTATGTCTGGCTGATACCTTGGGTGCCCTTGTACCAGTGCCATACACACATGTACACGCAGGCCGTGTTACAATAACACGTGTGGTGTACCTTACACAATGGATACAACGTTACATGTCTCAGTATAGTCATGCTGTGCTCTCTACCCAGCTCAGACAGTTTACATATGCAAATGACAGTCATGTAACACATCTGTGCTCACCTGCATGCCACTAACACAGGGGTGTAATCTACTCTGCCATGGGCCATGTTCTCCGCAGTACTGATGCATGTAGTACTCCTACATGGCGCTTGCAGTGGGCAGGGTGGGAGGAGCAGTCCTGCATGTGTGCACACATGCCACATTGCTCAGCCCGGGCGCCTGTGTGACATCCACAGACTGGACACACACCATGCTGTGGGACATAGGTCCTGTGCACATCCCACAGGGGCACACTGTGTCACTAGTCATGTGATAGCTTCCTTGCTGGTAGGGTGACACAGACCCATGGTACCACCACGGCGGACGACTGTATAGACATGACAGTTGACATCCAGTTCTGCCGCTCAGTGGACACTACCATGGGGGTCAGTACTGTGTACATTGCACATGTGTTTACACACGGCTCTGCTGGACATCATTGTGGCACACATTGCACCTGCTATGGAACGCTTTGGACATGGTCACTTGCTGTTCCCTCCATTTCGGTACCTATTCTGCTACTACATTGTCCCATATGTGCAGGCCATACATATCTTGTGTATGTACATAACATTAGGCCATCGCCCATCATGCATGCTATGGCTGTGATACTGTCTTTGATTGGTGAACATATGCAACATGCCAGCTTTGCATTACACAGTATTGACATAGTCGCCTACTGCGTGGGATACGTGCACGCCGGCGCACATTCCGTGATGACATCGATGGTATATGCCCATGCACATGTGTGCTGTGACACTATACATACATGTCCTATCCCCTGCTGTGGCACTTCATTGTTGGATATCCACTGCCAGCATCAGCGTGGTGGTGGCATTGTTCTGTGTTTGCAACCCCTATGGCAGACCTGGGGTACGGTTACCACCTGTGCCACTTTGCAAGGGACAGTCCCTCCTTGGGCAGTTGTGTCCTGACAAAATATATTACAAATGGCAATTGTCCTGAGATTGTAGGACATCACTATATGCCATTCTTATGTAAGAGTTGCATCACATACTTATTTATGTATGTACATTCCTAAATGTTACAAGACACACAATAAGCAACTTAACTGCTACAAGACTACAGTTTTCTTTATGCAAAACAGTAGAGTTCTAACCTTTGTACTGACCATGGGTATGTGTCCACCTGTAACATCTGATGTGTGTCCCAAGATTTCCCACTTTGGCCATTTGAAAAGGTGGCAAGTCAACCTGGGGTTATCCCGGTGTGTACATGTTGTCCCACTGCTGTGCACACGCTGTCCACAGTCGCTGGTATGCTGCGCTTTTAGCATTACATATCCAACCTTCGCCTCTCTGCCTGATGGACAGGTATCTTTACCTACACACACCGCTCACATACTGTACAGATTCACATAATGATCGTATGCTACACACCAGTACATGTCGTGGGTTCGACATACCTTTCCAGCCTTTTGTTCTGGGTTCGCCTCTATTCCCTTGTTTCTCCTTGTCTATCCTCGTTAGTTCGGTATGAACATACGCTTTGAATATCCACTTAGTCTTCCTTATATTCGCCGTCACCTGAGGCATGTGTGTTAATCAGGCCAATAGCTGTTCCTCGGTGTGTACTTATGCGCATATCGGCGGTGATCCCCTTCCTTTCGCTCGCTAAGCCGGCACTAGCCCATGGTTCTTTCCTCGTGTGGCCGTTGGTTATTTGCAATACCTTCGTGAGGATGGTATGTATTGTATCATGTTTGTGTGACTGCATCCGCTATGTGTGGTGTCGGGCACATTTCGCTGTGGTGTTAGCCGTGGATTGTGTGTGTTGAGTATGGTATTGTGTTCGACATGTGGGTCCCCGTGTCCTGGCGGCGCCTGTCGATGGCGCTGTGCATTCAGATGTGTTACATAGCTGTTATTTTCCTGTACATAGCGGATGCAGGGATGCATCAGCCGCTGCTAGTGTTTCCCAGGAGCTTGTTGTGGGTATGCCGCTGTCATTCACTGCCTGTATGTGTTTGCTACGGTTTTAGCTGTTATCCCTTTGATATGTGCAATGGGGTATATCTGCGGATGTGGGTGACGGTACGGGTGTGAGTCTTGCATTTATACATACCAGATATGCTTGTGTGTGTGCTCCATCCCTGCTTGGGGAGCTGCGGTTACCTGTCTGTTGTTCCGGAATGTTTGTTTGGTTGATGTCGCCTGCTGTCGGTATCGCCTGCATGTGTGCTTCCTGCACGATTCCTCCTTCACATCGGGTTATATATCTGCGGATGTTCGTCCGCGCCTACTATCCATTGGCATTTTGTCGCTGATAGTTACGGTGAATGTGGTCCTATACTTGGGGCGGCCTGTATGCTACCGTAGCCTCCTATTCGCGTGTGCCGCTTACTTACACACCGCTGTATTTACGGACCGTAGGTGTTCACGATCGTGCCGGATAGCACATTCAGATTTTCGCATACGCCTGATGCTGTGTAACGCTGGCGACGGACCGCGGTGGAGTCTACCTTATGGCCGCCATACCTACGGTCATGGTTTGTACATGCGCCCTTTGCATCTCCTGTTGGCTATGGCCCTGTGGTACACTTTGGGACATTTCCGCTTTGCATCGCTTTTACGCCGCCACGCATAGCCACTGAGGAGATGTCAGTACTACTTTGTGGGTACTGCTGTACATACGCCTATGGTTCCTGTACTGTATGCCTACGCCTGTTATTACACTCCGCCTGTGACATGTCATCTACATACACAGTTTACAGTGGCACACACATTACACACACACAGCGGAACACACGACAACCTCACCTCACACACACACATATTGCCGCCATGGCTGTCAACCTTCTATTTCCAGAGTGAGGAACACACACAGTAGTAATGTGAAACAAATGGGCATAATGTGGAACACATAGTAATGGCATAGTGACAACTTCAGCTAAGTAGGTCATAGGTTGATTGTAATATGCTGATTTACTTACAGTGAAGAACCTTTACTGACTTACTATGAGTACATTCTATTTACCAGGATGTCATTTATATACATTCCTAACAATGGATGTTTGACAGACATTTTCAATGTGGAACTTGGAGGAACTGCGAGGAACATGAACTGTTTTACACCCCAAATGAGGTAATGCTCCTCATAATGTCGTACACTTCACTGGTATGCTTTCCGCTTCAAGCACCGACGGTTGAACACAATACCTACGTTGGCATCGCCGGTGGCGGCGTGTATCTCCGCACTCATATCCTATGGATATGACACGCACATATCTAGGGTTGCCACCTTTTCAAATACACAAAGTGGGACATTGTCTGTGGAAACGTCAGATTTTGCATGCAAACACATACCCACGGCCAGTACAAAGGACAGCAATTCACT
The DNA here is from genome assembly GCF_019279795.1 of Protopterus annectens. Taxonomy (NCBI): domain Eukaryota; kingdom Metazoa; phylum Chordata; order Ceratodontiformes; family Protopteridae; genus Protopterus; species Protopterus annectens. The sequence goes on along the minus strand of NC_056748.1, from coordinate 1,095,872,608 downwards.
TTTTTGACAGGATACAAACCTGTAGCATTACAGTTGCTTATTCTGTTTATTATCATATTTAGATGTTTCTTCTACAAAATCACTTGTTTTATGCGACTAATATAGAAATTATGGGAAATAGTTTTGTCCTACAATCTCAGGACATTTGCCATTTTGTCAATGTTTTTGCAGGACACAACTGCCCAAAGGGGGACTGTCCCTCACAACGTGGGACAGGTGGTAACCCTACACATATCCCGTTACTGTACCGTGGACTGGTGACCATCCCGACATGCGGATATGTATTGATGCAGGTTAACATTTCCATGGTTGGCGTTACCTGCCCTGCCCACCCTCCAGGATGATCGGGTTGTCGGTCACTATGTTTACTATGTGGTGATTTCCCGGCCTTCTTTTCTGTGAACTTGCATCCCTGGGTTCCATATTACCCTGTTGTACTTTATATCTGTGTATGCGCATATATTTCTACATGTGTACTGATGTGTATTTCCGTATCTGTGTATGCACATGAGTACATATGTGGTCGACTTGGCGGCGATAGTGGCAGCATACGGCTACGCCGGTGCTGTAGAACCGGCGGCGCTGAGGTGTTGGCGCTCCATGCTCTGCTGGCTATTGGGTGTGCGGTGTTTGGCGGTGCCTTTGTTGGAGTCACACATACGTCCGCACATACGGTACACATTACGGGCGGACACGCTTGTGTGGCGCCCATTTTACTGTGTGTGCAGGTCAGGAGGTGTCAGTCCATGGGGCCTACACTGTCAACGATGTGCTATGCGCTCCTCTTTGCCAGGGCGTAGGCATATTGGGTACGCCTCTGTCTACCTACTGGGGCTGGATCAGTGTGTCCATGGCGCTGAACGGCCTGTGCTTGCCCTGGCAGTTGTGGCGGGCTTGGTGGCCCTCCGGCATTATGTCCCTGCAGCAGCTGTTTCCGCAGAATCATATTGTGTAGCATACAACATACTATGAATATGTGGGCACTTGTGCCTGGAGAGTACTGCAAGGCTCCACCGGATGTATCCAAGCACCGGAACCGTGATTTCAACATCCCAACACACGCCTATGATTATTCTAGTTTGTGCGCAGTGCCTCATTATGGCGCTCTTGCATGTGTGTGTGTGCATCCCTGGTGGGTGTCAGCAAGCACGGCTTGAGTGCGTAGCCAGCATCCCCACAAGGTGACCTTGTGTGATGTCCCCTGGCTAATACCTGATACAGCTGTGAGGCATGCCAGATATGGGAGTCGTGGTAGCTTCCAGGGCTGCCAGCACACACATGCATAATGATGCCCTGCGCATTGCACATCACCTGGCAATTGATGGAGGGGTATCCCTTGCGGTTTATGTAGCGCCTACCCTGGTCCCCGGTGGTGACTTAATTTCTATGTGCGCATAGTCTATCGCACCCAGGACCTCCGGTATTGTGCCACACGGTGGAAGCGGGCGATATTGCTAGCCAACTCCTCCTGAGATGTGGGTAATTTATGTGCTCATGGGCATGTGGTAACATGGCATCCAGGAACTGGTGTAGTACCCTGGATGCTGATGCCTGTGAGATGCCCATTATGTCCCCGGGTTGGCCTTTGAAAGGTACCAGAGCCAGTATTCGCAAGCTCACACATACCTTTGTGTCCACTGGGATGGGCTCCTCTGTTGTCTCTTGTTCTCAGGCGCGGCCGCACAGCTCCACTATTTGCTGTAACGTGTCCCTGTCCACCCTGTAGCTCTACTATCTCCAGGTCTCGCAGCCCCTGGTAGGTCACCCTTGGTCTGAACACTCTCCTTCTCCTGTGAGGCCTACGGTCGCTGTCGGCACCACCCTCCGCAACTCCGCCTGTCTCTGCCACATACCTATGCATCACGGCGGCACCCAGCATATACATATTAAAAGTTCCCCGCCTGTTTACACCTCTACGGTGCGGCGCTTGGGAAATCGCGCTGTGTGTTGTGTGCATTCACATTTAATACTGTTGTGCTGTATACCCGTGATGTCATTGGGTGTGTCTGTGCGGCCGTATCCACGGATTATTTCCGTGGTTTTACGCTTGCAGCTGCAACGGTACTGCCTGTAGTGTTACATTACAGTTGCCTGCATTGCCTTCGCCTGGCATCTTACATTACTGCATCCTGCAGGCACATGGCATATGATGCATTTTATCTGCAGCCGCAGTTATGCTACCTCTGTACTTGGCTGTGCTATTTCGGTTCTTTGCTCTTTGCTCTTTGCATTTCTACTACATCCCCTACTATCTTTGCACTCATATGCCTCCCCTTTCCCGTTCTGCAGGAGTCTGCATGCAGAGTTATCAGCTGCCGGCGCTTGCCCTTCCTGCATTGATTGGTGTTAATTGCTCGTTACGGATCCATTTACACTGCTTCCGCATTTCCTCGTATTCTCCGCATTACCTTCCTATATCCCTGGTTGTTGCCGGTGAGGCCGGCACATGACTGGTTTAGGGAACGAGTCATCCTCGCGGCACATGCATTTGTACGCCAGATTCTGTACTCTCAGCGCATCTATTTCCTAACACGCCAGTCCTGATGCTGTGATGTGCATTGTACAGCCCAGATTTGCTGACCTCCAATATCCTTCCTCCTACAGTGGCACACCCTCTGTGGTTGACATGTATCTCGTAGGCCACTCCTCGGTGTAGTACCGCTTACCGCTTGCTCCATCCTTACGCCGCTTTTGCGATTCACTATTATCTGCCTCATTTGCATGGAATTGACTACTAATACATGGTTACGGGCGCCGACACCGCCACCACTCCTTGACAACCATTGCGCTGGGGTTGCAGCTTTACATACATACTATGGTGTGTGGTGGCTGTGCAGCTGATTTGTGTTCTACTGCTCTTTTAGGACATTGTCATATTATTTCATTGCTTTCGAACTTCTGTGCACATATCCCGGGTCTGCTGTTCTTTCTACATACGTGCCATTTATGTCATTTTTACATTTTGTGCATATTTTCTTTGGACATTCTCGTGCCTTTCCACATTGGCATATTGCACCTATATGATACCTGACTTTGACAGCCTTCCGCTACTCCTCCGGTATGTTTGGGTAAATGTAAACCGCTTTTTTGGTTTACATTGCCGCGTCTTTACGCTTACGCTTCGCGCCACTTCGTGGATCGCTATTTGCCCTCATTTGCATGGTGCAATACCGCACACAGTGTGTTTTGCATACCTACGCCGGGCGGGACGGTCCGCGACGCCGGTAGTGCACGTGGAATTCATTCATACCTGAATCGCTAAGCAGCCATATTTGGCGTTATAACGCCGACGCTATGCTGGCGCCTGGCGCAAGGTTCATGAATCCCGGGGACTATCTATTTCTCACGGCACTGCAGTTCTAATAAAATTCATTTTAAAAAATGAGTAACACAGTAGCAAACAACATAAAGCTTTAAAATCCAGAAAAATATGTAGCGGTGTCACTACTGTATAGGCACACATGCATATGCAAATATGTGAGTGCTTACTGACAACATGGAGTTATTAAACAGGTAATAAACATGTTTTTTTTTCAATAACTTTCAGTTGTAACACTGATGCTTTGTGACCATCAGTGGTGATGGATTTATCTATTCTCTATAAAATGTACCCAATCTGGATTTCCCTTAATGGGAAAACAGTACTAGTCAGGATGAAAACCAGTAACACTGATCAGGCTTTGATTATATAAATTCTGATGGAAGAAGCTGAGTGCGGCCATGAGATGGGATTCTCTCAGAGAAAGAGAACACCATTGACACCATTGTCAACAGTGTAGATGAACTGATAGAAGTAGAAATGACACAAAAACGGGGCAACCATTTACCCTGTCTTGGAGTGGTTCCCAGTCCCACATTGTTGTAGGGTTGCAACAAGAATGGTCCAGGGCCATAAATGGTCACTTTCAGTCTGATACTATTCACAGTGAGAAATAATATGGGTAGGTAATGGGAAGTGACTGGAAGAACTAAGGGTGGTACCCTAAGGAGAAGATCATCCCGTAGTAGAAGGAAGACTGGGAAGCAGAGACAAAGAGCCAGGTAGGGTGATGACAGGGGGAAAGAGAGACACAAGAATAGTATAAAATCATTAGAAGGGGAGGATAAGAAAAGTATTTGCTGAAGAAGGCCATGAAAATGAAAAAAGCCACAAAGTAGGTCACAGGAAGTTGACTAGTGGGATGTGTTAAAGTAATGCCATGGGGAATATGTAGGAACTGGCAGAATGTAGGTCTACTGAAGAGAGAGGGATGAAAACACTATAGATTAAGAAAGGCCTCTGAATATATGACTGGACTTGAGCTAAACCTTTGATGTCATGGATTTGTGAAGGCTGGTGTTTAAATTATACAACTGTGAAATCAGTGAGATGACCAATGTGTAAAAGCTAGTTTTCAGCTACTACTTTTCACATGCTGAAGTATACAATGCAGGCAAGACAAACCATCCATAAAATAAAGTGCATAGTCTTCTACAGGTGAAGTAAAAAAAATAAATAAATAAAAAATAAAAAAGAACCTTTTGGTAAGCTCAGCAAAAGTCTGTCGTACCAAGTGCATACCAGCTTACAGTCCAAAGGGGCTTTTGAACAGCTGCATTCTTTTTGGGATTCCTAGTGGAAGATATCAATGTTTCTTTAGGCTATTCTGGAATGTGTTTTCCTTTGCAGCAGTACAATCCTCAGAACTGCTTTTCCATGCGCAAGCTCGCTCTGTATCAAGTCACCAGCTTTTTTGAATAACAGGGCTGTAACGTCTTTTTATGCACTACTTTAATAGAATAACTACTGTTTAAGAAGGAATTCCCGTGGGGAAACCTTCTAGCAAATACAAAAATTTGTATTTACAATATTTACAACAATACTCTGCAGAGAGCCATGGTGGTACAGTGGTAGCCTTGTTACCTCACAGCAAGAGGTTCTCCCGTTCAATTCTCGGCTTGGCTTGGGAGTGCCTTCTGTGTGGAGTCTGCATGTCCTCCCCGCGGTTGGGTAGCATTCGAAAGACATGCCTGCGTAAATGGGTGTGCCTTCTTTGAAGGTTGGGCGTCGAGCTGGCACCTCAGCGTTTCGTAAAAATCTACTGCCAATCATTAGTGGACCAGAGTTCTGCTGTGGCGACCCCTTACCGGGAAAAAGCCGAAAGACAAACAACAACAACAATACTCTGCAGACTTTGCCATTTACTTTATTTCCCCTTACAACATCAGAGGGCAAGATCTACCACACGTTTACATTTGACCATGCACCAGGTTGAAACCCTCCATTTCAGGCCCACTAGATGGACCGTGAGCCCTAGAATGGCCATCGGCATTTTGGAGGGTATGCCTCACCAGTGCTTAAATACCAGTATTTCCATGTTATTGCTAAGTAGTAACCAGTGTCATGGTTCATGCCCAATGTAAAGTCCCTGAGAAGAAAATAGCTCACTGATGAGGAAACCACATGACCACTAAACATTTCCTGTTGATAGTGGAATAGCTGGACTCTGCTCCACTTACTTTGTGACTTAAACACCATATTGGAAGTCTCTTCCTACTCAGTACAGCCCCAAGTTCTACTGCTGCTGCATCGGTATAAACTATGAAGGGGGGTGCAATGAAATCTGGGGTTGTTTAAAGTAATGCTCTCACAGAAGAGATGGTTTCAGAACTTTCTGCCAATAGTGTCCACCTTATGGAAAGGAGCATCTTTTTATTCAAACCTGGAAGAGGACATGCTATAAATGAAAAATGGGGAAAATATTTTGATAGTACCCTGCTAACCCCAAAGAATGGCCTTGCTTGCTTCTTAGTACCTGGAATAGACCAGTTTTCTTACTGATTCTAATTTTTGTTCCCGGGGCTGAAAAGTTCTCTTCCTATAATATAGCTTGCCTATGTTACCTCTCTCATGCTTAACTTGCTCTTGGTGGCGGTGGCATTAAGTGCCAGACTGGCTAATCTAACACAGCCTGTACCCTCCCTAGATGAGGACCTTAGATTTATGAGTGCATCACTACATTGTAGAGATAAATGGTGACATATTTGACTTGGAGCTTTAGGACTCTGTCCATCAGTCTTTGAAAGGTCATAGGGCAACCAGGTAGTACAAAAAGAAGGACAGTGTATTGACATAAGTCCTATGATGTTGAAAAGGCCATTTTTTCTTTGCCTGACTACAGCTGTTAAAGCAGTTTGGCAGTACTCCTCTGTTGGATCTAATGTGGTTAAGAATCTCTTGCCTTTTCCAACCTTTCTATGACCTCATCTACCATACATATTGGGTAGCTGTCAAACTCTGAAATGTTGTTCTGTTTCCCGAATTCATTACAGAACCAGGTTATACCAGACTTTGGGACTGGCACTATGGGGGCTGTTCAGTCATGCCATCTTCAGCACTTTCCTAATGCATAGCCTTTCTTTGTGAATCTGGTATTTTATAAGTTTTGGCATTAACCTTTTCTCTTGGCAGCATCTTAATATGTGGTTGAATCTTTTGTAAACTCCCTTAATTCTAGTTTCTATGGCAGAGCATTTTCTCTGCAGACACACAGGTCAGGTTTATCTGCGGGGATGGTATGCAGAGGGATTTAATCATTTGACCTTAAAGCATTGACATGCCTGGAACATTGTTATTGACACAAATGGAGTCTCTTGTCTGTGAGTATTTATAGGTTCGTAGGTAAGTACTAGGCTAGCTGCCCTTGAGGGCTATTTTAATCTTAGCCAGTTTCTCTTCTTATGCTTGAATTAACCTACCCCATTTGGTTAGAGATTGGCCTTGCCCGTCCTGTGATTCATTATATATTATAATGAAAATAAATGGGATCGTACTATAATTTGAGGGGACATATGCATGGGATAAATCATTTAGGAGCTGCCACTGTCCATTAGTAGCACAGGAGGCAGTCCTGGAGTAATTTGTTTGTTTAGAAGCATACAAAATGGGCAGCTTAGATGAGTAAGATCTGTGCTAAGTAAAAACTATGAAACAAAAAAATGTACTGGTCAAAATTACCAAGGAAGTCCATGTATTTCAAATGCATACAAGCTTTCCAGTGTTAAAAAAAACAAGAACAGAGCAAAAATGTCATTTCCTCAGCATAATTAAAACTATTAACTCAATGTAAATTTAAAGTGGCAGAAGCATTTACTTGCAGTCATTATTTTGATTTTAACAGGGTTTTTAAATCGTATGCCCCATTTAATTCCAATTTAACTCCACCACACAGCTGACAAATCATTTATATTCACATCTTTCTGTTTTTAGTATCTCATTGGCTTTTGACTATTTGTGTGTCTTCTCTAAGACACTAAATGTAAATAAACGATCACCTTTTTTGTTTAAAAAGTACATTAATTTCTAAATGTCAATGCAATTCAGAATAACACTCCCAACTTTAAGTCTATTACTTTTGTCCATATAAAATGTGGAACACACATCACAGCTAGCTAAATAAACTATATTAATAGTGTGACGCATTGCAAAGACATTAATTTTATGTTATTACTAATTGGATGTATACCAATATTCATTTCTGATTATATATTTATAAAACGTACAGTTAAAACTTGGTCTTGTGCCTTTATTACCAACCACCTTTCTCACTGTGTTTATTCTTTATAACATAACATAGACAACACTTAAAGTTCATAGAGTTCTTGTAAATAAATCTTGTAATGTCATATTTTTCAGTCCATCACATGAAAGTAAAACTACTTAGTGCTTCCTATAAATATCACTCACTGATTTGGTATGTTGATTGAATGTAATAGTAATTAGTGTGTTAGTGAGTCTATCCATTTTCCATCATTACTGTTTATATTTCTTTCAACCTTGCTGAACATCGGTTTTGCTCTAGAATATCTGAAGTTACTTTATCTTTCATATAGTTTACTATTTTGGTCATAGGCCCTCATCATAAATCTTCCTCCATTTGTGTAATCTGAATGTCACAAAGTTGTTGTTAGTCCTTGTAGTAGCTGTCATCATATGGCCGTGTACTATATTATTAAAAATGTGACTAAGATACATGCTCTCCTTATGTAGATATGTTACTTTCTTTGTATCTTTAAATATAGAAGTTGCAGTCGTCTGATTTTCATGATATAAATGAAAATCCAAAACTCTATAGGTTCACTAGACAAAGTCATTTTAAATTTCAAAAAAATCAGTCACACTATGTAATCATAAAATTCATATCGCTCATCACATGATCCTTCCCATAAAAGAAAGGCATCATCCACAAATGTTTATAAAATAAGATCTTAATATTAAAAGCATTCCTATTTCTATGTACAAATTCCTTTTCCCACATACATATAACTAAACTGGCATATGTATTGTCTGTGCTAACATATGGGTAACCCATGAGGACAAGGTACCGTGATACTGTGTTATTGTAGGAACCGGACCTAATGGTGGCACAGGTTAATTTGCATGTGTGCAGCCCATAGCAGATGTTGAATTTATGATATAACCACTCACTGACCATAATTCTATGTTAATATTTACAAGTTGACACAGTGCCAAAAGAAAGGATGTGCACAGAGAAGTCCTTACAGGCAGAGATAGAAATGCTATTTCAGGCCTTCTGTGAGCAAAGGCAGCAAATAATTGATACACACAAAATAATCAGGTCTTCCATTACCATATGAGGCATACATTAGTGGTGGACATTAAGGTTGGTGGCCAAAACAGGTCAGTCTGACTAAATCAGAAACTAGTTCACAACATGATCTTGGGCACCTGCCAGAAGAGCCATGCCATTGCACAGAAGTGGCTGTCCACAAGTAGAAGCCAGCCATCATGCACTATGCAGAATAAGGTACACTTGGTGTCAGTGGTGCGTCTGACACTGGTGATGACAGTCTTAGAGAAGCACAGTCAGAGGGCACAGGGCCATGGTTAACAATGGTGATGTGAAGAGCACATTACCACCCATATCTAGGATCCCACCACCTCATCCCATGGAAGGGCAAGACATGCCTGAAACAACTTGGGTTCCATGGACTTCCTCTACTCATGCACCTGCAGTGGGCAGTGGCACAGTCATAGAGTGCAGGGACAGGGATCAGGATACATGGTCCAGTAGCTGTCACTGCCATAACTTCTGGTCATTGCCAGAGAGAGGTTGTAACATGAGCATTACACAGCAGATGTGGAGGGCAATCATCCGGGCACAGGGAGATGACACCATTGCCATGGCACAGCTGATATGTGTACTATAAAGACTATATGAAAATTTACATGAGTGCTTTCAACACTTGCCCCTTTTCCTTGGCATACAAAATAGGCACCTGGTTGTCCCCACTGCTTCTACATAGCAATGCTGAAACTGTTCCCATAGCCACTGTTTATCTGCTTCCACTGTGGGTACACCCCACAGATCAGGCAGATAAGGTTCACGTACTGATACCCCTACATATTAGCTTCCCTTACCATTGGGATGCCTGCTGAAGCATGTCCTGTGAAGTACAGGACAGTTGAGCATAGGCATGGACAAGTGGCCACAGTTTTCATTATTCACAGTCATCCCTGCTAGTGGGTATTAATATTAGTGTCAGTAGTGTCAGTTTTTAGTGTGAATGCAACCATGGACAGAGGCATTTATGGTCTGGTCTACAGCCTTTCTATCTGAGGCCCCACAACACTTCTCATACACATACATGCATACAAATAGTGTGACCACATCTGCAGAAGCTATGTTCCCTGGTACACAGTCTGAACATATGCATAGTTTCTGCCAGACATCTATCCCTCTTGGGAAGCACCGCCCTGTACATATTCCTGGCCACAAATATGAAGTGGAGGTTGCTATTACTGATGTTGGTGCCCATTCCCACTTGAGCATATAATAACACAGCAGGGAGGGCAGAATGCAGTTATATGGGTAGGTGATATCTGATACATAGCATGGCTAGTGAATGCACTGAAGTGCATAGCTGGGGTGTAGTACTGTATGCATGTGATGTAATCTTTGTGGCTTATCTGGCACATAGCTGTAGACTAGACACTCTCTGCTTGTCTGTGCACATTATATGAAATCTGTCTCTTCCTTTGCAGCTGGTTCCTCCAATGGCACCTCCAACCAGCATGTTCTCTGTCATTGGATCTGGTCTGCCTGGTTCTTTGATGGCAATCCCCTGTTCTAGCCATCTCCTTATAATTATGTTGTGCAGCATTCCCCAGACAGCAAGTGGCTTGTTGCGGGTCTCTGTCTCATACTGCAGCAGACTAGCAGGGCTGCTTAAGACAGCAGAAGGAGGCCTTCTTATAGGCTCATTTGTAAGTACTAGGTTAACTGCCCTGCAGGGCCATTGTAAACCTAGCCAATTTCTCTTTTTGTATTTGAATTAACCTTCCTGATTTGGTTAGAGATTGGCCTTACACATCCCATGGTCAATTAATTATATACTACACCGAATGAGAATAACTGGCATCATACCATAGATAATTTGAGGGGAACCATGCATAGGATAAAGAATTTAGGAGTTGCCTCTGTCCATTAGTAGTACAGGGAGCAGCCCTGGGGTAAATTTTCTGTTTCCCATCCATAGAGCAAAGTCATGCTTGAATATGGACAGGGACAAACTTTGTTTTATGTGGCTAGGGAATCTGTTCCAGTGCAGCAGTATCCTCTGGAGATGGTAATGTCCCATATTAGTTACTGACTTCTTTCCAAAATGCCAAGAAGTTCTGCTGATCTTGAAGAATAGGTTTAGATCCGTAGACCAAGTATTTCTGATGCCATTTGACTTGCTAATGTGCAGTAAATTCATTAGTAATGGGTTGGAGGACACGTTGTATGCCAGATACAAGTCACCTCATAGCAGTCTGTAGGATACAGAGCATAATTACAGGGCTTTGAGCCGGTCCATGTCGGACTTATTGTTTAGGCCTCGTATCATTTCTATTGTATCTCTGTGGTGTTCCAGTTGTTGCATGTGCCTGGACAGATAAGTGCCAAAGGGGCATTATATTCGATGATTGGACAAATAGGATTGAGTAAAGGGGTCAATGACATGCCTAGTTTTAATATACATTTCCTGAAGAAGTTTCCCGTGTTGGTGAGACGAAAACGTGTCTTGTGCAAATAAATTTGTGATACGTTAATTTTATTACCACCTACCATCGTGTGGTCTGTCTTTGGACTGTGTCGCTCCTTTCGCTTTCTTGTTTGAGTCTACATGCCTAGATTTAAAAACACCCCCTTTGTTTATGTTTCCCAAGGTATCCTAGCTCTAGAAAATAATGAGTCATTTCCTGGCTATGGATTCAGAGTTACTATTATATAGGAAACCAGTGGCATCAGAGTACTTAGCTGCATAGTCCAGAATAATCAACATGAGTCAAAACCAATAGCTGTATTTCATCAATGCAGAAGCTTATAACACTAGTAACCAATCAGGAATCTAGCCAGGCCACTCAGAATGTCTGACCACATCAGAAGAAACTTGTTGTAGCTTTTGTAAGCCAAATGGAAGAAATTGCTTTAGTGAAACTTCCAAACCGAATAATAGTTGAATTAAAAATGGCTCTTCTAATGAAAATAACCATAAACTTTATTTAAACAATAAAAAATAAAACCAAAAAAACTGAGTACTTTTGTCCATAGTGATCTGGATGAAAATGAATTCTGGATCATGATGGATGAAAGCGGTCAGGTTTTTTTTTTGGATCATTATATTAAACTTACTACACCTATTCACTTTATGATTTGCTCAGTATTTATTATATTTAATGTAAAGTAATACTTTGTATTCACAAGTATTTGCATAATGTTTATTATTAATGTAAACTGATACTTTGATTATTAATCTGAGTGAGGTACAAAAGGTTGATTGAAAGCTTAACCACAGGTTTAGTCATAATTACAAGGAGGTGTAAAAGAAATCATGACAAGTGATGATATAGGAGACAATAGGTACGTCATTAATGAAAGATGTCAATGGAAAATTTTAAAGGAGCATAAAATTTAAAAGGTGAAGCCACTTTTTAATCTATCATCTTTATTTAAGGAAATTTTGTACATACAAAATAAATAAAATAACACAAAGTAAACAAAGCTGAATCAAATTATAATCCACTGCTAGTGGCAAAGTAAATGGGAGTTTTCTGCTTAAATCATTTTAGCCTATTAATCATTTAGTAACTGGCTGCAGCTCAAGAATGTATGCTTGATTTGGATTGCATCATTGGTTCTGCGTAGTGCTATTCTATTCAGTAACATCAGCACCAGGAGCGCTCTAAATAAAAGTAATAGAGAGAATTTGGAATTTGTAACAGCATTAGTAGCAGTAGTTGTAGCTGTGCAAATGGGCATTGCATGCAAATCTGCAGTCCTGGACCTGAATGTCCTGGTCTGACAGCTGAGCTACATGGCCTAAGTGAGATTGTTTAGCAATCTGTTCTACTAGGCCATGTATATAAATCAGAGTGCTCTGCTAGCAGAAATAGCTTCAATAAATAAATTCATGTCAACTTACCATATTACTCCAATTAACCTAATGATAACTGGTCATAATTGGTTAAAGACAATGCCTGGATATCTCTTACCCTACAGATCATCTGCTTACTGAAGCAAATTATTATGCAAATTAATGGCCACATATAACTTGGTATAATTCCTCAGTGTCACTTGCTGATTGAAAGTTTCAGAGCTCCTGCTTAATTAATTTCCTATCAGCTAGCATTGTAAATCTCATGGTCTAGCTATGACTTTATGGCTATCAAAAAGTGATTTTTTTTTAATGAATGTTGATACAGATGTAGTTTTATTATAAAAACAAATGCAGCTGTCAGTGATTTCTTATATCCTGTAAGGGGCTGTTCTTAAGCAGGGAGCAAACATGTCTATGTCTGTATTTCCTATGTAAAACGAGAATATTTTATTCGTCCCATCCTAAGAGATGCTTTTTCTCCATCTGTCTTGTGTATAGACAACAGATGCTGCCTTACTATTTATTTGGAAGCATTGTTCCTTTTGATTGGTGTTGGACTACTGCTTGTTAAGGCTTTGAAAGACTGAATACAGTTGGCTTTATTAATAATTTGGAATATTTTGTTTCATTTATGTTTTGATGACAGGGATGGTGAATGGATCAGAGATGCCTTGAGCAAAATTCAAAAACAGAACTCCAGTGGAAACTGACACGTAAATTAGTTGAGTAACAACTCTTTCACTAAAGCTTGCTTGATTAGAGTTGGACAACCAAACAGAAATTTTGGACTCCATTGTTTTCTGACGGGGCTTTTAATCCAACATTTCCTTTGCAGAGAATGACATTCTGTTTCTCCCTCTTGTAGCTAAGAACAACTTTGAAACAGGAGAAAGCTACAGTTTTTTTGAAATCTGAAAGTGCTTTTTCTCAGATGGTCCTGATGAAATCTCTTAGTGGTGCAGTCATTTTTGTGGATAACTGTGTACTGTAAGATGCATTAGGAAATCATCATCATAGATATTATGGTAAACAAGTACCTCCTGTTGATGATATATGGAAAAATGCTTACTGCGGAATACAAAAACATACATTTAGGTTACCAAATATCACATGGCAATAATTCGCACCACTAGTAAAGTTTATATTTATTTTCATATTATAAGAAACAATAATCAAAACAAGCAAAATCATCCACAGGTCTGAACAGCAGATTCCTATGTATCAAGAGAAGTGATGTTTTCAATGTGAAAATTCTTTGGAGCCTTGTTGATTTGCAAGGAATTTGTGATGCTTGAATTTCTTTTCACATTTGGTGGAGCTGAGAAGTTTTTCTTTTTATTAATGCAGTTCATGAGTGAGTAGAAGTGAAGTTTGTGGCTGATACTCTAGGGAGAACCAAGACCATATAATCAGCATGCAGTAATAGTGAGAGCACAGCCTACTCTTAGATGAGTTTGGTAAAAGAGCTAGGATTCATCCGCTGGCACTTATGATGTCACATGACTCCTCTGCTGTTGTGCGTTTTCTCTCCAACTTTAAGAATATCTTGGCCGTACTCTTTCTTGGAACCGGTCTTGCTCTTCTCTTTCCTTCTGGGTTTTGGATGCTTGGGGTATGTGTCTGGTTAAGTGCATAAGTACACAAGCAACCTTAGTTACTGCTCTTACTGCAGCTGTAAAACTGCACAAGGATAAAGGGTACTTGCGTATTATTGCAACCACTTTCCTGACATAACAAGCATCTGATTTACGAGCCCGTCTCCTGCTGAAACTCGTTATTGTAATTAACGCACACACAAACACACACATGCCATAACATTATACATCCACACTTATAACTGTGGTATTTTCAAACTTTCTGCCATTGATGGTTTCAGATTACTGACTTGTACGATCACATTCTTTCCCACTTCCCCTCCATCAAGCTGGTTTACAGACGGGATTGCATCCTCTCTTACTTGTAAATGTGTATGATTCTTATTACTGTTATTTTCATCATCATTTTAATATTTTTACTGTTGTTTACTGTTTGTTAGGCAGGCAACATCAGTGGTGAGATTAACCGTTTTCGTATGTGTGTGCGCGCATCCACTAAACAATCTTATATTTCCCATAGTGGTTTCTGTCTTGGCATGACATGACAGTCAAATAAACTCTTTTTTTCTATTGTCATATGCTGTCATAATGAGCTTCACACAGTCTGTTAATATATTTTTTACAGTGGCCATGACTTTTTGGATTTTCAAAAAGAATGTTGGGTTGGGAGGGTGGCCTATTGGTTAAGGTGTTTGCCTTTGTATATCAAGCTGATTTGTACAGGTGCCTGTGTTGAAAATGTATTTGTACCAATTTTCCATCCACCATCCTGTAGAAGGGAAACAGAAGAGGGTCAGGCCTGACCCTCTTCTCTGCCCGACAAACCTCAAACCAAAATCAATTGGGTCGGGCAGGGAGAGCAACAAGACCACACCAAAATGCACTTATGCACTCTGGATTTCCTTTCAAAAGCCCTACAAGCCACACCCCTCACACTACCTCACTTCCCTTCAAATCCCAACTCACTTAACACTTTCCTAACCCTTCTCAGCCAACCATATAATCTAGCACAGCTACCACCCAGCATTCCCCATCCCACATTAAACAGTCCGGTGACAAATTCGTCTGTGCCAAACTTAACTTGCCACAGTCCTAATAAAATACACAAACACCCACAGACGTTTGATAACCTTTATTGTGCTAAAACTGCTTAGTAACATAACTTTATTAAAACATAAAAGACATATGGGCAGCGTTCCCGCTCACCCCTTGAATAAAATTAGCTAATGGAACAAATCAAAACTGTATCAAACATCAATCAAATCAACATACAGGCAGCATCCCCGCTCACCCATATATACAAATAACCAAAGATATAGGCAGCGTACCTGCTCACCTGGGATAAACAACCAAGGCAGCATCCTCCCTCACATTAATACCGCACAACTACCAATTTTCCATCCACCATCCTGTAGAGGGGGAACAGAAGAGGGTCAGGCCTGACCCTCTTCTCCGCCCACCAGCCCTAAAGGGCTGTTTCCCCTCAAACAATACCTTTCTTCATAAGATCCTCCACCATCAAACCCAAAACCATCAAACCCAAATTAAGATAAAATAAATCCAGACCAAAATCGTTAAGGTGAACTCCATCCGGTTTATACCACACTGGATCTTTACTGTCAAACTCTACATGCCGAACGGTATGTACCCCAATTTCTCCCAAATATTTTGCCAACCTGAAATCGACATATCTGCGGGCCTTCTCCACAGTGGTAAAATCCTGTGCCCCTTTCAATATCAACTGAGGAATAATCTCAGACCACATAACCATCCCCGGATACTTCCTCCGCAGTGCTAAAATGTCCTCACCAACATGACAAACCAACTACCTCTTCGGTACCCAGCCTAAGTCATTGCCACCTAAATGAAAATCTAACACCTGAGGCAACCCCCTCTTAACCTGCAACCCATTAAATTCCTGCAATATTTGACTCCACCTTAGCCCTCTAACACCATGTCAAATGACTTTTAAACCAAAATGATCCAAACCCAGATTCATGCCACTGGGTCTAAACTCTGCATGCCTAGCAGCCCAGAATATGAAAGAATGGCCCAAAATGATGATCCGTCTTTGATCTAAGAGAAGAGAGAGAGAAAAAAAATATATATATATTTTAAAAACAAAGCTTCTACAAACTACTTAATATAATTCAAAAATGCATTGGATGTCCACCGACCCACCCATTTGATTACTTCCACTGGCCCACCTTCCTTAACCAGATCAGATGCCCTACCCATCTGAAAGGAATGTAAAGAGAACTTATTCCCTTGTAAACCCACACTCCAAAGCACCCTTCTCATAACCACATTCAATTGCTCACCTGTCAGTGCTTTACCACTTACTGATGAAAAAAACAACCCTTGAATTCTACCCTTTTGAGCCTTACACAACTTTCTTCCCCAAACTACGGGACATCTCCAAGCTACCCCCACCTCCTCCAAAACAATGGGTGACTTAAGCCCCTCCTGATCTGTCTTCGAAGAAGGAAATCTAATATGTACCACCCTAGGTAATATCAACACATCTTCCCATACCAACGAACCCAATAATTCTGACACACGAAAAGCCCAGCAATACAGCCAAACAGTAACTGTACACCACAACACATACTCACCCAAACAACCACACACTTTACCCAAACACTTTAACAACAACGTTAAAATACCCTTCATAACTGGCCATCTCCTATTCATGCTTCTCCTTTCAACTCTAGCCCACCCTTTTAACACTCTACTCACAACCCATGACCTAGTGAAATCCTCTAATCCAACCAACCGAGTATACGCAGCAATGGCTGCTAAGGCCACCCTCACCGTTCGCACTACCCTTCCCTGCCCCTTCAACATGGCTAGATAATGCAACAGTAAATTCTCAGACCACACGCAGTCCTCATCTGATAACTGCAGCAAGTATTTGTCAAAATTAAGCAGTGCCCTACTGTAGGCTCGTCTCGTGGATGCCGCCCATGATTGTTGCACCAACCTGCCAATCACTATTGCCCAATCTGCCAAATGCTGGGTGGGACAACTGATGGATGCAAAGCCGCTTCCAGAGACACCTGACAGAACCTGCAGAACTAAAACGAGACAAACTATCAGCTATCTCATTTGAAACCCTCTGTACATGTAACCCTGTAAAAGAAAAGTTAATCAGCAAGCTATGCAACACCAGTTTCCTAACAATAAATAACAAGCGGGGTGCTTTAGCCATTTTTATCTGTAGCCCTCTCACTACTGCAGAATTATCTGAATGGAATACCACCCTCCTCCCCTTCAAATGATCCTGCCATACTACCGAAGTGGTCCAGATTGGCATCAACTCCAAAAAGGCAACATCCCATTTCTACTCCTCTGACCAATGCTCCGGCCATGGAACAGCGAACCATTGACCCACAAAGTAATCACCTATTCCCGACCCCCAAGCTACATCAGTAAACAGCTGCAGTTCTCCACGTGTAACCCAATACAACTGCCAAAATGAAATCCCATTAAACTGATGAAAAAATTCCATTCACAAATCTAAATCCTCGTGGCAACTTACTGACCCATACTCTGTGGTGCTTATTCTTACGTCCTTTCAACAAAAATGCCACAGACTGGAAAAATGTCCACCAAGGATGCACCGCCCTGCAAGCAAAGTTCAACAAACCCAAAAATTCCATAACATCCTTCACCCGAACCTTAGGCCTAGACTTTACCCAAATTATCTTGTCCCGCAGGCTAACCATCTTACCTTGAGGCAAACAAAACAAACCCTGCTCAGCATCTACCGTCAGCCCCAAAAATTCCAAGGCCCTCACCAGGCCCGCCAACTTATGCTTAGCCAAAGGTACCCCCAAGGCTTCACACATCCACACAAACTCTTGTATAACTACCTGCGTCCTCTGTCTACCTTCCCCAACCAATAAAAAATCATCTAAATAGTGTACAGCTTGCTGATCCTCCACCCTCTGCTGCCATATCCAGTGAAATGCTGAGCTAAACTTCTCAAAAGTAGCACATGTCACCGCACATCCCATAGGCATGACAGTGTCAAAATAAAAGTTGTCCCCTACCACCATACCTAATAACGGCCAATCCTCCTCCCTCACAGGTTGCAAATGAAAAGCTGACTCAGTATCTACTTTAACTAACCACGGTTCCTTGAAATTCCTAATAACCCAAACTGCATCATCCAAAGATGAATACGTTACTCTAGCCTCTTCACTGGGAATGAAATCATTCACTGACTCACCCGGAGGGTACGATAAATGGTGAATTAAGTGAAATTCACCCTGCTTTTTCTTTGGAACCAAACCTAATGGTGACACCTTAAAGTTAGGGAAAGGAGAGTAACAAAAAGGACCTAACGCCCTCCAAGCCTGGTACTCTTTGTCAATCAACTCTTGCAAAATCACCTCCCTCCCCTTGACAGACCTCAAATTTCTCCCCACCAGTGCAGACTTAATTGAAAACCCTTTGGAAAAGCCTTCTATTAACTTCCCCGCTACCATCGGCAGTGGATAATGAGTCAATAAGTCCTTCAATACATTCACCTTAATAGGGGAATGGTTCCCCAAAACTCCCTCTACCTCCACAAAAGGACCCCCCCCCCTTTGGCCCTGAAAATTAGCCCGACCATGCCTGCCTAGCAATGCTGAATGGGAACTATTCCAACCTCTCATATCCCCAAAGTGCGGTGCCTGACCCCCAACCTGACCCCCCCACATTGTGTAAATGCATGTGGCCCCATACACTTTGCGCAAATATGAGCAAATCTACAACCCACCCAGGAACACCTACTGGCATTACAAGCCCAACATATCCTTGCACCTGCCTCAGATGGCTGAGATAATCTGCTATCCCCTCCACTGGTATCCATCATGGTGGACAGCCAAATGTCAGGATGTCTGACCTCCCAACGCATAGATTTATCTACTGCTTTATGCTTGCAAAATTTCTGGTCATACCATAACCATGCATAACTGGGCTTCAACCTCTGCGCTTCCCTAATAGTCAAAAAAATAAGCCAAAAGAGGAAGAGCCAGTGAAGTGTACCTTTCCAAACACACCGCCGTATAATAAATGAAACCTAGGACCCAATTATTCCATGTCTTAGCCCGAAACCTCCCTACCCTTTTATGACCTATCACAGCCAATGCAGCCAAGAGGTCCTTCCCATTAGCCATCTCCACTTCCGTCAACCGCTGAACACTGTCTGCATTAATCAATTCAAAAATGTCTACGAACTCTCCTTTCCAAATCTTCTCCTTCACTAACAGAGATATGTGCAGGGTCAATAAAATGGGAGCCACTTCCTGTCGTAAAGCCTGTGATGTCAACCAATCCCCCAGAAGTAATCCAAAATCAGACCCTACCTCATGGACATCCGGCTAAAACTCCTGATCTAACAATGACAGGGTATCCTCAAACACCCCTCCACACTTGGCTAAGGCCTCCAAACTGCTACCCAGTAGCCTCTCTTGGACACCCTAACTGTCCCCTACCTCACCCCCCCCACACCTGCTCCAGCTTCCTCACCCCCTCCAAGCTTGAGGAATTATTACCTGCAGCTGACACAGGGGGCGTCATCACCTCCGTGGCCTTCTCCACCGATGCTGTCTGCTTGGCTTTCTTCACCCTGGATGCCCAGGTTGCAGTCATCTGCCACTTCTTACGAGTGGTCACACCCTGCATGCTAGTTGATGGTACCTCAGCAGGAATGTCAGTGAACAAATCTTCAGCCTGTGCTATAATACTGGCCTATCTCTGTTTCAAAGCCTCTGTCATGATCACCTAGAAAGAAACAAAAAAGTTAATGACAAATAATAAACTTGGCACAATAACTTTACTCTCAATAACTGGTCCTGGCAATGCAACAGTATCAACAATCCATCTATATGCTGTGTGAAAGAAACCACCACCTTATGCATCATAAAGCAAACATGCTACCTATTCTGCCAAAAACCCATTCAAACTCCAGTCATACACACTGCAGTCAATCATTGTAATATGTCCCTCTGAAATACAAAAAATAAAATATATATATCTTTTAAATTAAATGCATCATGCCTTTGTCTATATTTCTAATGTTAATCCTATCTGTGCTGTCTAACTTACCACACATACATACCCTGTCTAACCATGCATCACCAGCACTTAGCTTTCCTCCGTTTTCTTTCTCTCTTTTTTTTTATTTCAACAGAAAACGGCAATCATGGATTGCTCGCACTACTGTGCATGCACGGCAAGCCGCACAGCTCGACGAGCCCAGGAAAACAGAGCATCTCTGCTCTGCCCCCACAGCACTAGACCACCAGAAAACCAACAGGCATCAAGGAAACACACCGCCCATTTGCCAGCACTAGACGGCTAGACCACCAGGGAACAAACAAACTAAACAGCCATCCCATGCAAGCACCATACGCCAACACTAGACCACCAGGGAAGAAACAAACTAAACAATCATCCCACACAAGCACCATACACCAGCACTAGACCATCAGGGAACAAACAAACTAAACAGCCATCCCACACAAGCACCATATGCCAGCACTAGACCACCAGGGAATGAACAAACCAACACCCATCCGACCTTATTGAGCTAGCCCCACTCAGACACCACACAAACACACTAGACCACCATGGAAGAACATGGTCATCCTACTCACCACTATGTGTCAACACTAGACCCCAGGAATGAAAGCTAGGGGGGTTAATTGCTCTCGGTGGCCATTATAGGCTGAGGCAACATCATGGCAACCGCAAATAATGTGAGAATTTAAAATTAAACTGTATACAGTAATTTTATTTACTTATGTCTTTTTTTTTTTTTTTTATATCATCCGTTGAGCAACACACCGGCGTCATTGCACATGTGCATCAGCCATTAATGGTCAGAAGCAAGCCCGTGAATTACCACTAACCTCTTACTATGGACATCGCTGCACTAGACCACCAGGGACAGCTAATCAGTACCAAAAACTTCTTCCTATGGACGGTGCAGCACTAGACCACCAGGGAACGTTAATATTAAACAAACCTCATTACACAAAACCTCTTCTTATAGATGGCACAGAACTAGACCACCAGGGAAAGTTAATAATTAAACAAAACCTCTCAAATTAAACAAAACCTTCTCCTATGGATGGCGCAGCGCTAGCCCACCAGGGAAAGCTAATAATTAACAAAACTTATTTCTAAGGACAACGCAGCACTACACCCCCAGGGAAAGTTAATGATTACACAAAACCTTCCTAATTACCTGACAAGCAACTTAAAATACCCCTTTTGGGCAAAAACCAATGCCACCACGGCCTCAAATAACTGGAAAACAAGCCCCCAAACTGGAAACCAACCTAACACTACATTTATCCTTCTTATTTATCCTTTATAAGGAAAAAAAGGGAATCCTTAAAAAACCAAACAAAGCTGTACTCACCTTACTGCTTATAACTACCCAAGGCCTACCTTACTCACAACCTCACGTCGTCTGGGACATGATCCTGCCTCAACAAGACCATACCAAAATGTGCTTATTCACTCTGGATTTCCTTTCAAAAACCCTACAAGCCACACCCCTCACACTACTTCACTTTCCTTCAAATCCCAACTCACTTAACCCTTTCCTAACTCTTCTCAGCCAACCATATAACCTAGCAAAGCTACCTCCCAGCACCCCCCCATCCCACATTAAACAGTCCCGTGACAAATTTGTCTGTGCCAAACTTCACATCTCACAGGTCTCAATGCAGCTAGAGACAACAAGTCTGTACTAGGAAGCCTTCTGTATTGTCTTTAGCAGTGAACTAATTGTTACTCTGGAAGGGTGGAAGTGTGAAATGGATTTAAGGCTTCCAGGTGCTATATCACATCTTAGCAAAGCTCTGTCTGTGTGTATGGTAACACATATGTGCGAGATTCTGGTTCAGTTTCTAGTAAAGTGGGGTATTATGGTAAGAAGAAGTCAGATGACCAGATGCATGTGATGTCATTCTGTAATCCAGGACTGAAAAGATATTTTAATACTAGATGAGACAGGAGTCTCAGAACAGTCTGTTTTTGAAACCTGACATAGAAGGATCACTCTCCCACTTCATCTTGCCTTGCTTTAGTAAGTAACCAGGGAATAGTAACTGTTTAGATCAGTCAGGAAAATATAGTGAGATTAGTTATGTACTGTTTTTCTGCCCTGAGGGCAGGACATCACACTCCCAGAAAAAGATGCAGAATATTTGTGGATACAATTATCCAAGTAATTTATTAACTTTTTTTTGTTACATATGTAACTGGGCCATGCAAAATGAAGATGGGACCAATGTGATTTGAACCACTGTCTACATGTTTGAAGTTAACAGCTCAAATGATCACATTTTATTACATATATTGCACAGTATTTGTAATGGAAAAACTAAAGAGATATTGAATCTTGCACTTTTCTGTTTTTGCTTATGTTTTCCAATTTCTGTTTATTTATTTTTATTACAAGATACATACTAAAATAGCATTAGTGGTTCAACAGGTAGCACACTCACCTTTGGCAAGTCAGAAGGCTATGGATTACATTCCCTCACCAGGTATTTGGATTCATTTTCAATTTGCTGATAGTGCGGTGCAGCATTGGGGGGGGGGGTGCTTTATTCCCCTGTGAGACATCCTTCAGATGAGATATTAAACTGAAGTCCTATCTGCTTGAGATTTTGGTATCTCAAGTGGATGTAAAATATTTTTCTGCACATTTTTAAGAGAGTAGGAGAAGTTTTAAATTCACTAGCCAAATTTCCCCTTTTAGCATAAATACCACATTGGGCCTCCCTGAAAAGAGGCTGCTAGACATCTTCATACAAAACAGATAAATGACACTTTGTAAACTTCCATTGCTCAGCTTGGGTCTGCATAGATAACCCATGTAATGGATAAATCACCGTAGACAGTTTATTAACAATCTACATTTTGTAATAAATATTATATATATATATATATATATATATATATATATATATATATATATATATAAAAACCTATATACATATATATATTTTTTGAGCTGGTCATTTTACTTGGATGAAGTAGGGACCAGAAATTTGGATCATAAGATCATAGGAGGTTACTAGGCTAACAGCCCCAGGGCCCTTACAAACCATGTTAAATCTATGTTCCCAAGGGTGTCTGGTTCAAGCAGACATGAAAATCATCACCTATTGCCCCTGTCTAAGAGGGACACGGGTGGAATTCCCAGGGTGAATTTCTGGTTACCCATTCAAACGTCCAAATTACACTTAAATAGGGCCAACAAGGGGCTTTGTTTAACATGAATAGAAAGTTTGTTCCAAAGGTGTGGCAACCTCTGAGACAAATCTGTCTCTCTAGTAAGTTCTGTTGATGTCATATACCTTGTTAAGGTCTTTTGAGTGAGTGATCCATGTGCCATTTGACTTGTGAATGTGCAGCATTTCCAACAAAGCTGGGTCAGAGATTGCTCTGTATGAAAGACACTGGTTGCTTCTGAGCAGTCTGTCCAACACAGAGTAAAGTGACAATAATTTCAGTCTGTCTGCATAAGATAGATCTTGAAGACCCTGAATTTTCTTTGTAAGGAACCTTTGTGGTCTCTCCAATTGCTGCAGGTGTTTGGAAAGTAACATACTAAAGGGACCGTTGCACTCTATTATTAGCCTGATGAGGGAAGAGTATGGGAGGGGGTTATCACGTCTTTTTTTCTGGAGGCAATGCCCTTGCTTATGAGACGAACAATATAAAATGCCCTTCTTACCACTGTGGAGACATAGTGATTGAAGTTAAGGTTGCTGTTGATCTGTCTGCCCAGATCTCTCCCCATTGACTGTGTGATTAGGGTATTGCTATTGACGGGGTAGTTTGCAAGAACATCACCCTTGCTGAAGGGGATACTGCATTTTTTTAATTAAATTTAAGACCATGACTTTGACATCTGCTTAAGACCTTCTAGAAGAATGTTGACATCGCTAAGGGTTTCAGTGATCACTCCCAGTTTGCAGTCATTAGCAAACTTTTGAACAAACATAATTCAAAGAGACCACAAACAACTAAAATAAGCCAAAATGGCAAGGTTCAGACTGTCCCAGATATAAATTTCACCACGACTGCTGTATTAAAATCACGACGTACTTTAATTAACAAAAATAATAAAATGGTAAGTGCTTTCATTTAAAACAGTGTTAAACTTCATCAGACACTGAATATTGCCTTGTTCCTGTTTAAATAATATCACATTCTTTCTGATTGGATCACATCATTTGTCATATCATACATTTATTCATTCCATTCCATTTGTTTTAAAGCCGCAATCCCTTAAACAGATCTAATAAATACCTCTTTACAATACATACAGTGATCCTAACATTTTATTCCATTATTAGTAACCTTATCCTACTAGGTGTTCCATTCTATTTTATTTTATTTTATTTTATCCGTTTTAATGCTTTTAACTTGAGGATTGTAGCAATCAAGCTATGCTCATTTATGTCAGGCCAGCTATCTGCTTGAAGCCTTACCTGCCATTGTAATTATTTTAGCTGTAACAACAACCCCCAGGCTTTTCTGTCATCTATTAATACACTGTCTATTATAGTGTAACTAAATTGATGTCCTTCATTATCATGTGCTTTGCTAAAGCATTATTTAAGTTGTGTTTCCTAATGGCGTACTCATGTTCATATATTCTCTGAGAGAACTTCCTCTCAGTTTTGCTGATGTAAAAGGCTGGGAATGATTTACACTTTCCAAGGTACACGAATTACAACTATATTTCCCTTTTATTTGATATTTTCTATTATTAATAATTAATTCTTCCTCTGTCACTACTTTATGACACCAATTACATGCCCCACATCTCTTTATTCCTTGAGAGATGTTGGTGGGGTTATCATTTTGATATTTGAGTAGATCTTTCAAGTTTTTTCCTTTTCTATAAACAATTAATGGTCTTTCACCTATCACATTCCTAATGTAACCATCTTCATTCAAAATAGGCCAATTCTTCTTAAAATTCCACTTTATTGGCCTATAATTTTCAGTGTATGTTAAAATTAGTGCTTCAGAAAAGTTCTTCCTATTTTCTGTAAGTAACTGTTGCACTTGTTGACTTTCATCTTCAAAACTTATTACAGTTTCTACTGTCCCCTGATGGACTATATGTTCTAGTCTATTCACCTTATTTAAGATTGGCCTAAAATGGCCTCTTTCAATTTTATTTTTCACTTCTTGAATTAATTCATCTACCAGTTCTCTGGGATATGCTCTTGTGCAAAACATAGATCGTAAATTGGCACATTCATCTATGAAATCTTGCTCTCTAGTTATCATTTGGGCGGTTCTTACTAGCTGTCCTTTCATAACATATCTTTTCTGGTGCACAGGATGTGAACTAGTATACTGTAATAGGCTATTGGAATATGTTTCTTTCCTATGTATATTTGCTATGTACCTTTTTTCTGCTATATCTTTTGATAACCTTATATTCAATTATTCCATGGAGTTTAAATTTACATTCCATGTGAACCTTAAAAAGGAAGTTGTCTCATTTATATATATGTTAAAAATTCTTCCACTATTTCTTCTGAGTCTTTCCAAATGATACTTATATCATCTTGAAATCTGTAATAAGATTTTATGGGTCTATATTATAACATTGAACTCACAGGTGTTCAAACATTGTAATACTGAAATGTATAATTTGAAACCCAATAATAACGAAAACACAGAACAGCAATGTTTTTCCCCAGGGAAAAAAAATCGCTGTTCCGTGACAAAAACAAAGAAACAAAAAAAAAAAACTTACACTTTAAACTTAAACTAAAGTTGGGGGCTTCACCCCCCCACACACCCCCTACTTAAATATATCAACTCCACGATCACACCACAGTGGAGGAAATAGCAAATCCCTGGAAATGGCCCACCAATTTCTTTCCCCTGGGAAAAAAATCAGTGTGCTGTGGCTTCGCTATTTTCGTATTTCGGATGTTTGGGTTTGATATTACTATTCTCCAACTCTGCCGGTAAAAACTGGAACCTACTTCCTGGTGAACTCACCACTGACCCCTCATTATCCCAATTCAAAAAATCCCTTAGGAAATACTTAAAAATGCAGTGGCTTTGTCCCTGTACAAACCTTGACTAAACCCCACTCAAACATAATTCATAAATGAGAACCTTATTACAAGAATAAAACTCTGACTCTCTAACTGTTTAAAATTCTGTGTATCACCCACCTACTGGAAAGATTTAAAGTTAACACTACACCATATATGATAACCATGTTAATATATGTGTTTTCCTTTTTCAGATGAAATCTTTAACTATTTCTTTCTCAGCTACTTGCTTCCAACCTTTGCTGTGTGAATGTGAGAAAAACATGTAACTGTGTGTACATATCGCTAAACAAATCTCAGTTTTGTGATAACTCACTGTAATAATTTCACTGTACTTACACTTGTTTTTGTACATTTGGAGCTTTACTCCCCGGGCCTCTGCTGAAAAAGGAACTGTATCCAGTCGGACTTTCCCGGTTAACAAATGTAAAATAAATAAACCTTCAAACTTGTACAAGTTCGACGTAATTTAGACCCAGATTTTATATGTTCCTTAAACCTAGTGTTAACCACAAAATTTCTTTCCCAATGTGCCATTATTACGTATGCATAAGCCCCCCCCCCACATAGTGACCTCATGGAAATTCCTTTTTTCTGCAAATGGTAATTATTATTGAACAAAACAAAGTTATTAATAAATACTGTAAAAATCACAGCGAAGCAACCAGGCAGTTCCAAGAAGTATATAAGCATAAAAACCTTTTATTACAAAACCACAAAACGGTAAGCGCTTTCGCTAACAAGCTTCTTCAGACCATACAACACAAAATAAAAGAAGATCCTTTTATAAAAATTCAAAAAGCATTGAACCAAACACAAAGATGTGTCTAAACAAATTAAGGTTCTTAAAGGAACAAGCAGAAGAGAACTCATAACCTCCACACATATATATAAGACAAACATAAGAATACAAATATGTAAACATATAAATACAATATATGCAAACAAGAAGTAAAATATTAATAAAATATTCATAAAATGAATATATTAAAAACATATACAAGTCCTAACTTCTGAATCCTCCGTTTCCTAAGTAGGGGTTTTATAGAGGCTATTTCATTCAGCCCACCCCCCCTATCAGTTCTGAGGGTAATAATCCAATTAGTTTCCTTGTACTCAGCGTGGTTCCTGATGTCTCCTTCCCTAATACTAGGTACAATAACCTCAAGGACCCTAAAATTAAAACAATGTGTGTCCCCATAACGCATCACATGTTTAGCTAATGCATTATAATCAGATTTTTACTTGATATTATATACATGTTCAATGTCTTACATGTGGCATCAGCATGAAAGACAAATTCCTTCTTAAGATCTGGATGGTAAAACCTATCTGAAGTATTAATATAGAGGCAAAAATTACATCCTCCACAAGGACGAGTAAAGCCCCTTTTATGATGCTCACTGTTATCATGTTCATAACAGAGAAGTCTCCTTAAATTCTTCCTATTTTTATACAGGAACTTCAGTTGCTCACCAACTATCTTACTAGTGTATGTGTCAACTTGTAGGATGGACCAGTTTCTGCTGAAAATTTCAATCAACTCCCTATTGTCAGCAGTGTAAAAATGGGGGACTTTGAGCAATTTGCTATTGCCACATTTACTAATACGATTAGTTTCCTTAAGTGGGCCAAAATATGGGGCTGCAATGTCCTCACACAAGGAATGAACATCATCCAAGTTTGTTTTCTTGTTCTTGTTCAAGTTCTCAATGATTTCACTTTCCTCATATCCTCTCATTAACAGTCTAGTTCCTAAGTTATTGATTTCATCTAGGAAGCAATCATCCATGGGATTCAGCCTAGAAGCCCTCATGCCCTGGCCTCTAATCAAATTCTGAAAAATGTAACCAGGGTGCATACTGGACCTGGCTAAAAGGGTATTCCTGTAGCAAGCATTACGAAACACACATATTAATAAGGCCATTATTCAATTTCTCAATGTATAAATCTAAATATTCAATCCGTGAGCAAGACCAGTTCATGATAAATTTCAAGCAATCAGTTAAAGTATTTACCATATGGTGAAATGCATCAAGTTAGTCTAAACATCCTTTCCATAATAAGAAAAGGTCATCGACAAAACGTCGATAAAACAGGACATGTGCCTTAAATTCCTCTCTCTCACAAAGTACAATGTTCTCCCAATGTGCCAAAAACATATTAGCGTAACTATTGGCACATGAAGTACCCATGGCAACACCGTGTCTCTGAATGTGCATCTCACCATTAAAAGTAAAGAGATTATTTTCCAAAATCAGTTCCAAAAAATGAGAAATAAGATCAACTTGAACCAAGGAAAAATCACTATCAGCTGTGAGATATTCCTGTAGATATTGAATTCCCAAATCATTGGGAATAACCGTAAAGCGAGATTGTACATCTAGCGTGACAAACAGTATTCTCTCTAAATCATGGACATCCCTAATACAGTCATAGAGATCAATAATGAACTGTTTAGAGTCCCTAAGAACTATTCTATTTCTACTGATCACTGGTCTAAGATGTTTCTCAACATACACTGAAAGAGGTTCCGTGATCCAACCTCCGCCCACTACAATGGGTCTCATTAATGGATCAAACGGGTCCTTATGTACCTTTGGTAAACCCTGTATTATTGGTATAAGGGGACTGGTAACAGTAAGATATTCAAAGGTATCCATAGTAATATGATCGCCTCTAAGCACATCAATCAAAGTATTAGAGATCAAATCAATGATCGTATATACATCTCTAACCATGATTTTACTATAAAACTTCTCTTCTCCCAATAAAGCTCTCTAACAACAATCACAGTATTTTGACTATTAACGTCGGCATTTTGTCCATATCTAGGCCACATAAAGACGTGGCCCAGTTTAAAATCATTAATGTCTCTTAGTATCTTAATTTTCTTTTGTTGCATCAACTTCCGTTTGAATGCTGCAACCCCATCAAGCAAACTCTCAAATGAAGGATTAACAATTTTAGCAGCAAAGTTATTAGATATAAACTCATGCTTCTTTCTAATAGCTTTCTAATAGCTTCTCTAATAGCTTCTTTTGATACAACAAAAGAAAATTAAGGTGCCCTCTGATACTGTGGCATCTATGAATGTTACTAACAATAATACTAATGGGAATTATGTGACTAATGCGATCCCTTCTAATGATGATATGATTGTGAATCATGATGTTGTTACTGCGAATTCTCCTGAACATGTAGCACATGCATCAAGCAGTGGTGTAGCTAGTACTATTAAATCTGGGATTACTTCCATATCTAATGACACTGAGGAAACTTGTGCCAATGAAATCCATGGTATGCATGAACATCACGATGGGAATTTGTATCCTAATGTGATTGTTAGGAAAACACCTAATGAAACTGATGCCTCAGAGCGAGTTGTCCGACCAAAAATACATACTAATAATTTTAATAATACTCCCTCCAATATTGGTGTTAATAACATGGTAGAGGGTCCCCCTTTTCCCCTACCAGTCAGGATAGACAAGGGAGGGAGACGGACAAGATCCATGAGTCGGGGGCGCCAGAAGCGCAAGTACTCAGGGGAGTACACTCCAAATCAAACTCTCAAGAAGATGTGGGGGAAAGTGATGAGTCATTAGTTCTCAATATTTCATCACATGTGCTCTCCTTAGAGGAAAGCAAAGTTTTTTTGTAGAGGTCTAAGTTTTATTCCTACCTGTAAGAACAAGATGTCCGACACTATTCTAGACCTTAAGGTTTTTGTAGAAACATTATGTTACGTATGTTATATGGTGAATCTAGTAAGCAAGAAGGACAAGCTATATCTGAGTTAAATTTTTCCTTTAAGAAATTAACTGATTTTGTTCCTGTGAACCACCCTTTGGCAGATGCTTATATGAAACTCACTGAGGAGGAACTTTATAAGTACTATGATAATAGGGGTTTTAGTACTCATAGGAGACCTAGATATAATCTGAGTTATAATGAAAAAAATTGCACTGAGGCAATTACAGGATAATAACCTCATCATGATAAGGCCTGTTGACAAAGGTGGCCTTATTGTGGTCATAGATACAACACATTATGTTAGGTCCATGGAAACTTTATTGGGAGAAGAGAAGTTTTATAGTAAAATCACAGTTAAAGATGTATATACGATCATTGATTTGATCTCTAATACTTTGATTGATGTGCTTAGAGGAGGTCTTATTACTATGGATACCTTTGAATATCTTACTGTTACCAATCCCCTTATACCAATAACACAGGGTTTACCAAAGGTACATAAGGACCCGTTTGATCCACCAATGAGACCCATTGTAGCAGGCGGATGTTGGATCACAGAACCTCTTTCAGTGTATGTTGCGAAACATCTTAGACCAGTGATCAGTAGAAATAGAATAGTTCTTAGGGACGCTAAACAGTTCCTTATTGATCTCTATGACTGTATTAGGGATGTCCATGATTTAGAGAGAATACTGTTTGTCACGCTAAATGTACAATCTCTCTTTACGGTTATTCCCAATGATTTGGGAATTCAGTATGTACAGGAATATCTCACAGCTGATAGTGATTTTTCCTTGGTTCAAGTTGATCTTATTTCTCATGTTTTGGAACTGATTTTGGAAAATAATCTCTTTACTTTTAATGGTGAGATGTACATTCAGAGACATGGTGTTGCCATGGGTACTTCATGTGCCAATAGTTACGCTAATATGTTTTTGGCACATTGGGAGAACATTGTACTTTGTGAGAGAGAGGAATTTAAGGCACATGTCCTGTTTTATCGACGTTTTGTCGATGACCTTTTCTTGTTATGGAAAGGAAGTTTAGACTAACTTTATGCATTTCACCATATGATAAATACTTTAACTGATTGTTTGAAATTTACCATGAACTGGTCTTTCTCATGGATTGAATATTTAGATTTATACATTGAGAAATTGAATAATGGCCTTATTAATACAGGTGTGTTTCGTAAAGCTTGTTACAGGAATACCCTTTTAGCCAGGTCCAGTATGCACCCTGGATACATTTTTCGGAAATTGATTAGAGGCCAGGGCTTGAGGGCTTCTAGGCTGAATCCCATGGATGATTGGTTCCTAGATGAAATCAATAACTTAGAAACTAGACTGTTAATGAGAGGATATGAGGAAAGTGAAATCATTGAGGACTTGGATGATGTTCATTCCTTGCGTGAGGACATTGCAGCCCCATATTTTGGCCCACTTAAGGAAACTAATCATATTAGTAAATGTGGCAATAGCAAATTGCTCAAAGTCCCCCATTTTTACACTGCTGACAATAGGGAGTTGATTGAAATTTTCAGCAGAAACTCGTCCATCCTACAAGTTGACACAGACATTAGTAAGATAGTTGGTGAGCAACTGAAGTTCCTGTATAAAAATAGGAAGAATTTAAGGAGACTTCTCTGTTATGAACATGATAACAGTGAGCATCATAAAAGGGGCTTTACTCGTCCTTGTGGAGGATGTAATTTTTGCCCCTATATTAGTACTTCAGATAGGATTACCATCCATATCTTGAAGGAATTTGTCTTTCATGCTGATGCCACATGTAAGACATTGAATGTGGTCTATTTAGCTGAATGTCATATTTGTCATTCATTTTATGTTGGTAAAACCAACAGTGTACTCAGGGACAGGATCAGAGAACATGTATATAATATCAAGAGAAAATCTGATTATAATGGATCAGCTAAACATGTGATACATTATGGGGACACAGATTGTTTTAATTTTAGGGTCCTTGAGGTTATTGTACCTAGCATTAGGGAAGGAGACATTAAGAACCACACTGAGTACAAGGAAACTAATTGTATTATTACCCTCAGAGCTGATAGGGGGAGCGGGCTGAATGAAAGAGCGCCTATAAAACCCCTACTTAGGAAGCAGAGGATTCAGAAGTGAGTTAGGACTTGTATATGTTTTTTAATATATTAATTTTATGAATATTTTATTAATATTTTACTTCTTGTTTGCATATATTGCATTTATATGTTTACATATTTGTATTCTTATGTTTGTCTTATATATATGTGTGTGGAGGGTATGAGTTCTCTTCTGCTTGTTCCTTTAAGAACCTTAATTTGTTTAGACACATCTTTGTGATTGGTTCAATGCTTTTTGAATTTTTATAAAAGGATCTTCTTTTATTTTATGTTGTATGGTCTGAAGAAGCTTGTTAGCGAAAGCGCTTACCATTTTGTGGTTTTTGTAAGAAAAGGTTTTTATGCTTATATACTTCTTGGAACTGCCTGGTTGCTTCACTGTGATTTTTACAGTATTTATTGCTATTTATCTACTTTACAACGGAGCATTTGCCTTGTGGGTTGGTTGTTGTTTTATATTATAAAACAAAGTTGTTGTTCAAAATTTTTTCAAGAAGTTATATCAGAAGTTTAACTTTATCTTGTGGTACCCCATTTATGAGTAACATTTCATTCACCCATTCAACTCCTACTTCTTGAGGAATGACTGTATATAAATCACTTAACGTCTATTGTGATTAATATATCTTGTTCACTATATTGTATATCATTCATGAATTGTAAAAAAGACCAAGAGTCTTTACATATTTGTCTTTCTTTTTTCAAAATACTCTTAAATTCAGTCTAAATATTTTGCACAGGCTGATGTTATAGAATCCCTTCCATCTACTAATGGGCGCATAGGTGGATCCCTTATAGACTTATGGATTTTTAGAGTTCCGAAAAAGACTGAGACTCTTGGAGATATCACATTTACATAATTATACAAATCTATGTCTATCCTTCTTTCTAAAAAAATATATCATTCAATTGCATATATATTCTTTTATATGCCCCATTCAGTTCATTTAACAATACTTTTTGATATGTTTCTGTATCCAAAATTCCTTGTACTCTATTATTATAGTCTTGTATATTCATAATTACTGCCCCTCCACCTTTGTCTGGCTTCATTATACTGACTTTTTCTCCCCTTAAATATTTTAATGTATTTTGTTTTTGTTCATTCACATTGCTGTTGTTATTCTTGTTTCATATATATATATATATATATATATATATATATATATATATATATATATATGCAAATGCTTCAAATCTAATTCACATATTTTTTCATAAGTCAGCAATAGGGGGTGCAGGGGTGGGTTATACATACTACTGATACTATAAACATTACTATTAAAACTTCTGTTTTGATACAATAATTTCAAATTCAACTTCCTTAGCTATATTTTCAAATCTAAAATTGTGTTAGTGAAATTCGACTTAGTTGCAGGAACAAATGTCATTTCTTTTGCTAACAAGTCTACTACTTTCCCATCAATACAAACATCTGAAAAATTATACACTTTAAAGTCTGCTTCTGTGTTTTGCACGACAGAACATTTAACAGTTCTTAAATCATTTTCATTCCCATTATTATAACTACTATGTTGAATATTTCCACATAAATTATCAATTGCAATACATTCAACATATTCATTATTAACACCATCATTTAAGTCCTCCACTGTTTGGTTTTGGGCCTTGCCCCTTGAAACTCCGCTTGTTGATAGTAGCCGTTATTTGAGGAATTACCCCTGTTTTTAATTCTCTCTGATCTCCTTAGTCCGGGGCAATTTTGTTCATATACATGCTGTACTTTCCCATTGCCAGGTCTCCTCATTCCATTGGTATCATCTTCATTCATGTTGTTGTCTATTACATATCTATTTCTGTTATGGGACTGGGAGGTTGGGGGCCTAGGGTAAGCTACACTGGTAGCATAATCATTATTATCTCTCTCAAGTTTACCAACTTTCCCCACTTTCAGTTTTTCAATATACTGGTCTGTGCTGTTGTATACATGAAGATGTTCATATTTATACTGTTCATACTGCATGTTCTCTGTAATTTCTTTGTCCAAACCCGACGGTTCATTACTTAAAATGTCTATTTCTTTTTGATTATTTTTGGCCAGCAATTCCAATAATTTATTTTCAAATTTATCAAATAATTTTAATAAATCAACATGTAATGAAGAATTTTCTATTAGCCCAGTTGGGTAGCGCCACATGCGCAAACCTTTAGGAATGATTTTGAGTTTCATACATTCCTTCAGGTAAACATTTTCTAACTGCAGTTTTTTACACTTCATGGGCTTACTATCAAAGTCATTCAAACCAAATGAACAGAAACCTTCCGGCTCTCCAGTCGATGTAGTAATCAGCAAACTGTCAAAAACACTCGAATGACAGCAATAGTATTTCACACTTTATTAATTTCCTTAAGCTTAAAATTAAACAGCTTTTCATCGGTTGGTCAAAAAACAACTTCCTCAGAATGGAAAACACGTCAGTGGCATTCAAGCACCTTACTTATAATTTTCCTCACGTGATTTCTGTGACAAGAAAAGCATTAACAACATTCAAAAAATCATCAGTTAAATTCAAAGAAACATCCTAAACAGCTAAAATATAAATTATAAATTATAAAAACTATATGTAAACAACATTTAAAGCAATCAGCGTGCCAAAACGTTTAAAAATATTAAATCTGTAATATATGAACATATAAAACCCTGTAACGTCCGACAGCTCAATGCTGTCCTAAAAAGCTTTCTAAATCGCTGTTCAACGGTGGAATTATTCTAAATACAGTAAAGATAAAATGCAAAGGAAAAGATATTAAATAAATACGAAAAATAAGAAACAAAATACTTGATATTAAACAAGTTTCCCAGTCATTCTAATATCTCTGATGAATGCCTAAATGTTATTCTCCAAATAACTACATCACTGTACAAGATAACTATACAACAAAACTAGCAAGCAGATAATACTGCCCAACAAAACAGAGCGCTAATATATGCACTCAGCTTATAGCCCATAGAACGTGGCATGCAAGGTTAGCCGAAGGGCATACATGTAACCTATGAATATGAATACAATCCGAAACTCAATTCTTGATTTATTACTTTATTCTAATCATATGGTATTGAATCTAACTATAACCATAGCACTACACTGAACATGTGAACATATAAAACCGCTTAAAAATAATAATGAAACATTGGCCATTTATATAGCCCACCCATCCTTTAAACACAACTCCACATAAAGTAGGGAAAATTCAGAGGTCATCTCTTATGACTTGACTTATGAATAAACATAGGAACAAATACCTGTCATTATGAATACCCTATATTTCATCTTTCCAAACTCTTTAATTTGAGTAAACATGTTATAGACAACATTCCATTTAGATCGGGGTGCTGTCATTTGAGTGTTTTTGACAGTTTGCTGATTACTACATTGACCGGAGAGCAACTGGAAGGTTTCTGTCTGTTTGGTTTGGTTTAGTTTTCAATTTATTTGCTTTGTCATCAAAGTCATTCAGCTTGCCATTCAGCATTCCTCCATTTTGTTTTGAACTGAAGGAAAATGCCGTAGTCAGCAAGTCATTGAGCAGAGGTACTTCCCTTCTGACATAGTTGTTGTCCTGATTCATTCGATTCATGCCAATTGTGCATGCTCCTTGGGCTCTTTTTCTTTCATTATTGGATTGTATCACCTCTATGTTACCATCGTTTCCATCAAGATTAATTGAACGGGTTAGTCTTAAGCATTGTGGCGTCAAATTAAAACTGCCATTGGGAAATTCCATTTGTGAATCCTTGTGTGTGCGATGATTCATTAATTCCAGAGATGCCCATCCGCTCATACAAATTATCAATGCATTGAGTCAAACACATTATAAGGGCTGTTATATTCCCAATAGTCCTTTCCATACTTCCATTTTCAGCCTGATTATTATCTTGATTGATTCCCTGGGCAATATCCAAACTATTGCCAGCAGCCATGACAAACCAATGAAAAAATCACAATCCAAAAAGACCACTATATGTGGTCTTTGTTACATGATCTGATGAAGCTCAAATGAATGAGTGAAAGCGCTTATCTGACCTGCAGTGGAATTAAAGTTGGATTTTAACCTGAGGATTTTGCCTTTCATTTGGATTTTAACCTGAGAATTTTGCCTTTCATTTCTACTTGTGACTCTGCATCAGCCTAGTTGCTCCTTTTGGTTTCATTAATATTATTCAAGTTTTTCTGGAGCACTGGGCGTTTATCCTGTTTGTCAGCAAGTGGTTTGTTCCTGTATTATTTAAGTTGTGTTTCCTAATGGCGTACTCATGTTCATATATTCTCTGAGAGAACTTCCTCTCAGTTTTGCTGATGTAAAAGGCTGGGCATGATTTACACTCTCCAAGGTACACAACTGCTTTCAAACTAGAACTATATTTCCCTTTTATTTAATATTTTCTATTATTAATAATGAATTCTTCCCGTCACTACTTTATGACACCAATTACATGCCCCACGTCTCTTCATTCCTTGAGAGATGTTGGTGGGGTTATCATTTTGATATATGAGTAGATTTTTCAAGTTTTTTCCTTTTCTATAAACAATTAATGGTCTTTCGCCTATCACATTCCTAATGTAACTGTCTTCATTCAAAATAGGCCAGTTCTTCTTAAAATTCCACTTTATTGGCCTATAATTTTCAGTATATGTTAAAATTAGTGCTTCAGAAAAGTTCTTCCTATTTTCTGTAAGTAACTGTTGCACTTTTTGACTTTCATCTTCAAAACTTATTACAGTTTCTACTGTCCCCTGATGGACTATATGTTCTAGTCTATTCACCTTATTTAAGATTGGCCTAAAATGGCCTCTTTCAATTTTTCACTTCTTGAATTAATTCATCTACCAATTCTCTGGGGTATGCTCTTGTGCAAAACATAGATCGTAAATTGGCACATTCATCTATGAAATCTTGCTTTCTAGTTATCATTTGGGCAGCTCTTACTAGCTGTCCTTTTATAACAGGTCTTTTCTGGTACATAGGATGTAAACTAGTATAATGTAATAGGCTATCAGAATATGTTTCTTTCCTATGTATATTTGCTATGTACCTTTCTTCTAATATATATATATATATATATATATATATATATATATATATATATATATATATATATACTATGCAGAAGTATAATTTGAAAAGGCACAGAAGAAATATTGGAAGAATTTTTAACATATATAGATGAGACAACTTCCTTTTTAAGGTTCACATGGAATGCAAATTTAAACTCCATGGAATCTTTGGATATAAGGTTATCAAAAGATATAGTAGAAGAAAGGTACATAGTAAATATACATAGGTGGAAGTTTCACATGTAAATATTGCATATTTATGGGAGATGCATCTTGCAATGGATAAACATATTTCATCTAATTGCAAGGCTTTTGGAAGTGTATTTGAGTTCTTATAATAAATTTTCAGGGATGGAGATTTTGATCAAATCTAAAAATGAATGCATGTTTCAGGATAACCAAGGGACAATTCTTTTTCTTCTCGTTTGGCTGTTCCCATTAGGGGTCACCACAGCAGATCATCTGTTTCCATTCCACCTAACAACTTACATTTTATATGAAAGTTAAAATGTTATCTATTAATATAAATGGATTAAACATTAGTCAGAGAAAAAAAGTTTCACTCTAATGATTGACTGCAGTATCCTAAAATATTTTCCATAAGTTTCCTAGAGATGCCCCCCCACCCACCCAAAACAAGTCCATTCTTGGTCAAAAGCCACTATCTCCAGGTATGGCAATATCTATATCGTTGTCAACTATTTCTGATTTTGATGCAGATGAGAATTTTAAACATAAGGTTTTATGAACACCCACTAGTGTTGCTGAATAAAGAAATTTAGTTTTAATATACCCTTTTAGATTTATGAAATATATGCTATCTCTGCAGTATTAAGTATTGTTATGTTATAGTGGAGGGTGACTGATTCATTTTTTTAAAAGGCGAGGCCTCATCAGTGCTGCATAATATTTTCACACTGGTTTTATGAAAAGTATCATCAGATCTGTTATTCCAAGTATCTTCCTATTAGTTTCCTTTGATTTCATTGTTTTTGTCCCCACATGTTTTCTTCATTTCCAAAGCTAACTGCTTAATTTCTTCTCATGTTTTCACTGGCAGAGTGCTTCTAACAACTCTTTCACCCTCTAATTTTTCTTTTCTCCCTCAGGTTTTATTGCTCCTTACCAGTTGTTTTCTTCTGTAATATGTTCAGTTACTTCTTCCTTAATTTCTTTACATTGTTTTTCACTACTGTCCTAACCCTGAACCCAATCTCAAGTCATTTGTCTCCAATTTCAGCAGTAGCTTCTCTTTTATTTCTTGCCTCATTAAAAGAGGGGTCAGGGGTTGGAGTAATGGTTAAGGTATTTACCTCATAGATGAAAAGTTCAGGGTTTGATTTTTACCTGTACAAGGGAAATTGGCTAGGCTTAAAATGGCCCACAACGGCAGTTAGGTTCATAGGAAGTACTAGGCTATGAACTGCTCTTGCCATTTGAAGTCTGATATTTTCAAATTACCTAATTTTATTAACTCTTCAAATGTAATTGTGTAATTATGTTATCAATAAGACTTTTCAGCAATTCTTTTGGCAATGTTTTTCTTACCACATCTTGAATTCTGTTGCCTATATTTTTTCCCTTGAACATCACAATTTCCTTATTTTATATATTTTTCTTGGAATTAAAAAGTATATTATTGTAAGATGATTATGTCTGAAACCACCTATAATTTGTATTTGGAAAGGAGAACTCTTTGCTTTTTTCCTATGCCTTCTTTACTGTTTCATATTATGCAAAAAAAAAATGAAAATTACAATGACTGTTCCCTTTCGCTGGATCTGAAAATTAATTTGTGCTATCTTCGTAGTACTAACTAACACATGGTCATAAAGCCCATCAGTTACCATTTTTTCTGGCAGCAGTCTAATCAATTCTACCTTTGTAAACTTGTTTAATTGTCTTATCTTTATCTCCAAACATTTAATGTGGGTTTAACTGTTATAACTTTCTTGGGTGGCGTAAGCCAGGGAACCTTTTTGGCTAGGCTTACTTAGGCCCTTGGGCTGATAGCCTAGTACCTACCTATGAACCTATAACCTTATTTGTTGTGCATCTCATAACTCCTTTTCATTAATCTATACAATATGCACCAAAGAGATTATGGTTTTATATGAATTTCCTCCTTACTTCTTTTATGAACTTCTCATTCTTTCTTTGCTTTATTACTTTATTCATCTTTTTGTAATATTCCATGGCTTTTATATAGGCTGGCAGTCATCATACATATGTCAAAAGGTTATGATGCCAAAAAACTCAGCCTTGTTTTGCTCTAGTCCCATACCCTCATTAACACTCAGCCCACTTCATCCACATTTATACATAGCCCCATATTTACAAAAGTACCAATCTCTCCAACACTCCAATCCAATCTAGCCACATCTAACTCCCTCCATCTCTCCACCCCTTTTCTATAGCCCCTCCCCATACACACCTCAAACTGTATTACTCCTCAGCACTCCTCGAACCACCTACTTCCAAACTCTAATATTTTAACTTCCAGTCAGAAAATGGTTCACCACACCCCCTCAGACTTTACCCTATAGCACAATAGGGCATGCTCAGTCATCCTATGACTACTGAGTATCACTCCTCCCCCCATTATTTATTTGCAATACTTCAAGACACGATCCAATTATTCTAATTCTCTCTCACCCACATAATTTCTTACCACTACCCATTACAACCATATATAAAACAAAAACTACCCTACTCCCAGATTACACTCCATAGTGCTCTACAATTTATGACATCATCTCTCACAACCTGTACACCATCATCCTCCTCCACTTCCTCAGACCATTTCTCCCAAGCGCTAAGTCCTTCCCCCTCCAAATAAGCAACAACGCCAAAACGTCACCATACTTCTTCATCCAGCATCGCATAGTCAAAGCGCTTCTAAAATGTAGATATTTTACCCCAACCCAGGCCCAACACGAAAATCAACTAGTGATACCCAAACACCCATGCATCACCAAAGTACCCTAATCCCACCAATCTAAACATCTGCACATCAACATTAGAAATATCTGCAATAAAAACCTCAGTCACTCATGGATATATCTTAAATCTCCAGACATCCTAGCCTTATCTGAAACTTAGCTAAAACCAAATATAACAGATACTGAATTCTTAAAATATTGTACCCTAGTGGGAAGAATAGATAGAAGAACAAAAAAGCAGATGGAGTAACTATTATGTTCCATATACTCTACAACAAACCCCTTACCCACTCAAAACTCCAATGTTTAAAGTAGTAATACTGACAACTTACAATTTACTACCCATAAACATATGCATTATTGCCATCTACATTCCTTCCCATGCATAGAAATAATTGGAAACATACTATCCTGGAAGTACACAGGATCCTATTCAAAAACATTATTCCATTGAGACCTAAATGTACGCTGACCTTCTCATGACTAAATTCCTGCCAACACTAAAATCTATTTGGCTTCACTTCTTAATCTCCACCTCCACCAGGTATAACAACCTCACAAAAAAAAGGCATCATCATCATTGACTGGATACTAACACTACTGAACAAGTAGGCATACTACCAGACACACTTAGTGATCATTACTCAATCTGTGTCATCTGGCAACATACTAAATACACAAAAAACACTTTAATCTAGTTTGCAATTGTACAAACGTAATAATAGCACCATCATAGCTACTCCAACTATGTAACTGGAACATTCTCCTCTCACTACCACTAGATGTGGGTGTCATCAGCATTAATGACCAAGCCCCCATCAGAAGATAGTGAAAGCCAAACCCACCCATTGGCCATCCTACCCTAACAAATTACTAAATAAGAAACAAAGCATGGAAACGTTTGCAAACATAAAAGACAACTATTTAATCTATAGGCAACTAAGAAACAAAGCTAAATCACAAAAAGCTAGATAAAAATAATTATTTCTGTAACCTACAGGAATCCCAACAAAATAACCTTAAACATTCTGGACCTGGATATATAAGCTTCTAAAACCCATTAAACCAGCTCAAGCGAATCTAAGCCATCTTCCCCTCACCTCCATTTCTAAAATTCTGGGAAAATATGTTTATGCACAACCAGTCCAGTACCTTATCACTAACAATCACTTTTCTACTACACAACCTGTCTTTTGACCAGACCACAGCACCACTACTGCTGTTCTATCCATCTTAAAACACAATTTAACTTAAATAAAATGAACGCAAACTAGTAACTGCTATATACTTATCTAAAGCGTCTGATATTATCTCTCACCCTTTGCTTCTGCATAAACTCTCATATCTGGGACTTTCCATTAATTCAGTCAGCTGGTTTAATAGTTACTTCTAGCAAAGATCGGATTGTTAAATGGCAGCCAGGGTGCTCTACTCCTCCACTAGTAACCACTGGCATCCCACAGGGATCTGTTCTTAGCCAATTAATATTCAATATCTTCTTTAAATGACCTGTACACTGCAGCATACAATTCTACCTTAATTCAGTATGCTGATGATTCTACCAGACTCTGCACTGCAAACTCCATAAAAGACTATAAGTTACCCAACAGGCATTTACCTTTAACTAATATCATCTACCCCAAAGCAACAACAAGCAGCAAATATGCCTCACACATCCATTACATCTTCTAATAATAGAGGCAGTCTCCCATACCAAATTCCTCCTATTTACTATATGACTACTTAGAAGCTGATCAGTGTATCACAAGTGCCATTAATAAAGCCCACAAAAATCTAGGACTCCTATGTAAGGCAAAATGCTTATAGAAATGAAACATTGCTACAATAAAAATTACAAAATGTACTGCTAAACTACCCAATTCAATGCACCACTGCACTGTCATTAAAACAACTCAAATGGCTACAACTCACCAAAAC
Source organism: Protopterus annectens (assembly GCF_019279795.1). Taxonomy (NCBI): domain Eukaryota; kingdom Metazoa; phylum Chordata; order Ceratodontiformes; family Protopteridae; genus Protopterus; species Protopterus annectens. The sequence goes on along the minus strand of NC_056748.1, from coordinate 1,095,830,644 downwards.
TTTACTCAGCTTAAGGTAGAATGGCATATACAGTTCTGTATCAACTTTACAAATTCACCTTCCTTATTCAGTGCTACTCACCATGATGACCTCCAAGATCAATGAACAAAGACCTTGCTTCTCATAATTAAGTCGAAGAATTCCTTCAGCAATGTACTAACTCTGCAACTGTAACATGGAACCCTCTCCCATTTAACTATAGACAACTTTCCACTCTCTCCTTCAAATTTCACCTACAGAACTACATACTAATCTACTGGAGCTGCCATTTCTCTCAAGCAGCATTCAATAAACCCGTCACAACCTAGATAACACTACCTCTGTCTTACCACCATAACCGTACACTAGCAAAATGCATAGCTCTGTCATACTCTGGACTCTCGTTACCTGACTTGTGAAGGAATATCCTCTTTCTCTTCTCAGGAACTAATAAAACAAAGTTGATTTATTGTCACAATACACTTTATACCCTGTCGTATTGTATGTTTATGAGTTCGTAAGACTTTTACAAAATCATGTTTGTTTCATTATCTGTAATTGTTGCTTGAAACTTTTGTGTTGAGTATTTCTGTGACTTCTTTATGTTTTTATGAATCCATGGTGGTGGTGCTGTGGTAGCGTTGTCGCCTCACAGTAAGACGCTGTTCGGTTTGATTCTCAGCTACAGCGTCTTCTGCGTAGAGACATGCGTGAATGGGTGTACCGTCATTGAAGGTTGTGTGTCAGGGCTGGTAACTCGGCACGTAAAAATCAACTACCAATCATTAGCGGACCGGAGTTCCACTGTGGCGACCCCTAACTGGGAAAAGCTGAAAGACACAACAACTTCTATCTAACCTGTTTCTTGGAGCTTTTCTCTTGAAGCCTCTGCTGAAAAGGAATTTTTACCCAGTCAGACTTTCCATGTAATTAAATACTAATAATCAATAAAAAGAAATGTTATACAAAATGTGTTGATCATCTTCAAGAATATACCTCTCTCAAAATGCAAATATATTCTAACCAAAAGTGCATAGCCAACAATCCTGTTTGATATGAAATGAACATATACATAATACTTCTAACATGTAATGTAGCTACCTTCTTCTATGGTTCAAAATTAAAATCATTGATACTATTTCAGGACATGTATAACATCACTTACTCTAGATGAAATAAAAAATAATTGATCCAAGGTTTTGATCAGGCAATGGTCCTACTAAACTGCTCATTCCAGCGTACTGAAGGCAACAGTTATAGTTGAGTACCAAAGGGTGGCTGTAGAAATTGGCTGTCTGACCATTAATTAATCATACAGATCAAGCCATATTATAGGTCTCACTTAGAAACAAAACAAATTCTGAAAATATAAAATTAAAAAAATCTTTCTCTTAATCCTTCAATAAAAATTGATGTTGGAAGTACATCTTTTCTAGGTTAAGTAATCAGAAAAATGTTTACTAAAATATCTCCATCAGCTTTTAAGATGATCAACGTGGTCATTCTGCAAGTTTCTTAATGTCCACTCAAGCACTGGTTAGCTGATATTCACTCAGTAAACACACATTCAACATACTCTTTATTTTTATTTGAGTAAGAGTGACCATATATGCAAGCTTTAAAACTCCTTTTGTTACTTTGGTAAACAACTGCAAATATTCTCTTAGGCATATCTTTAGCATATAGGTACCTACCTGTAATTATGTAATATAAACAACAAACAGTTATAACAATAAAACTGTTCTGCATATTGCTCTCTATAACTTAAAACTTTACCAGATAAAAAAAAAATTAAAGGAACTGAACACTGGCTAATAAGGCACTAATTTTAATAAAATGGTGATTAATAATCAACTTAGTCTTACGGTGTTTAGAGTGTTTTTTTTAACTTGAATAACAGCTCAGTGCAGACACATGCAGCAACCGTGGTCTGCTTAGTGACTAGAAGTTATTTAGCATCAGTCAGCAATGGTTATGTGTTTCTGTTTCATTTTATGTTGTCAAGATCAAACAGTACCTTTTACAAACATCAACAGCTACTGCTGCTAATTCAGTAATATTTAGACTGAAAAAAGCAGCAAGGAACGATTTAATTCCCATTCATGTTTCAGCAGGGAAAAAAGAGCTTTAACTCTGCTTCTTTGGCATGCTTACTGTACTCTGCCTGTATATTACAGATCTCTGTCTGCATTTTATTTTTCCCATCCAGCTGCTCAACTGTTGTTGCATTCTTAAACTTGGTGTTTTTTTGAGTTGCCTGCCGCTACTATAAATCTGATTTTGGACACTCCTCCCAGTCCCATCTCATAAGCTCATTCTACTAAGTAAAGAGAGATCATTTTGGGAAGGCCAACCTCCTTAGTTTCTTAACCTTGAATTATCTTCTGTTTCCTCCCTTCCCACTTAACTTTTTAAAAATGCAGTTTATTCAGCTGTATTTGTGTTTCTTCCTACTTTATTTTGCTTTTGATGCTTGTTCTTAAAAAGTATTCACTTGCATTTATTCTGCTGCATTTATTACTGCTTGTTAGTAGCCTGATTAAATTGTAACTTATTCTACCTCTTAGTTTTGGTTTAAGCACTTGGGCTTCTGGCCAGTTGTTTTAAATTAAGAAGGTTTGTGGTATATACCCTTGTGACATGAGAGGTAGCTTACATCCTAAGTTAGGAATTACTGGTTGAAGGCTTAGTCTGTCTGTTATTCTAAAAGTGTCTTAGTTCTGGTTTAAGAGCTTAGGCTTCAGTATAGTTATTTTACATTAAGAAGGTCCGTAGTCTGCCTCTTGTGGGAGGAGAGGGTAGCCTCTGCTCTTCTGAGCTGGGAGCTGCTGGTTGAAGGTTCACTATGCCTGCTTATTTGAACTGTTGATTTTTTTCTGAAATTGTGGCACTTTGTTTGCTGTAGCATAGACTAGATTCAGACCTGCTGAATCTAGTTCTGTTTGTATAACTTGAACACTAAACCAGGTCATCTTTTGTTGAAGAGGGTTCACCAGCACCTTAGTGGCAGGAGTGTGGAGTTAGAACTCATCTGACTGAAGGTTGGTGGAACAGAGCTCAGTTTTGAGCTTTTTTTTACTAGTTAATCTGTTTAATCTGTTTAAATCAGTTTGTTTGTGTTTGCGCAGGTTTGCACTTCTTTGTGCATTGCTCACTGCTGTGGTGGGCACTGTTAGCGGTTATAGATGCAAACACTTCTGCCTGTACATTTTTCTTTAGTACTCTCCTGGTGCTTCTTCGGTGAGTTCTTGCAATTGTCCCTCAGTGACAGGTGATACATTCATCAAATCTCCTGAGGTACCAACACAGAACCTCCCCACCTGCCCTTAGTATTTTTTGTCCACTTCTCCTGCCCTATACTTACCTGCTCCTTCCTATCCTCTCCCCATTTTCTGACCACATCAACTTACCTGTCATTATGGATCGACAATTTCCCACAGTTTCTCCAGCCAGCCTGATCAGCATGGGCATCCTGAGGCAATGTAGCAATTGCCTCATGTACACTGACAACCCACTTCTAGTCTACACAAATTAATTATGTGATCAATGCATCTATATCAATAACCTGGAATCCAGGCTCTCTCACTTACCAGTCAGTTCATCTGATACTAAGCAGGTTGTCAGCATGCACACCTCACCTCCTGCACCTACCAAACCAACAACACATAAACCTACATATGGGGAGGTCCTTACCAGAAGCTTACCTAAACATCAGAGACCTCCCAAACACAACTACAATTCACATCATACATCCTCTGCAGACCATAGTACACATAATACATCACACAGTGTCTCACCATTCAAGCCCCTAAGGCACAGCACAAAAACAAACATCTTAGTCATAGGCAACTCAATTGTGAGATGCAAAGATGTCTCTCTCACCAGGCTGGATAAGGAAAAAGTCACAGTCAGCTGTCAGGTGCCAGGATCTGCCACATCACCACACAAGTCTCTCAACAACAGGCACTGTTATTACTCTGCCATAGTCCATGTTGATGTGAATGACTTCAGATGTACCTCACTGGACTATATGAAGAAAGGCATGACTGTGCTCTCTGATTGTGTCTCAGGTGTTGATGTGAATGACTTCAGATGTACCTGACTGGACTATATGAAGAGAGGCATGACTGAGCTCTCTGATTGTGTCTCAGGTGTTGATTTGAACGACTTCAGATGTACCTCACTGGACTATATGAAGAGAGGCATGACTGAGCTCTCTGACTGTGTCTCAGGCAGGTACATCCTTAGTCTTAAGCAGCATTATATCTTCACCTGGGATGATACCTCAGTACAAACAAAAAATGATTGGCTTCAACAATTGACTTAGTTTCTGGTGTAATTGAAAGGGGATCTAGTGTCCGTCAGCATGGGATGACATAGTCAACAGGCCTTGATGCTTTGCCAAAAATGGGCTTCATCTGTCACCTCTGGGATTTCAGTTACTGGCTAACGCTCTTGCTACCCACATAGTGCCTTTTTTTAGGCAATGTCACAAGAACAAAATTACCAGTGTAAAAATACCCTCTAAAAATAACCTCAAGGTTATGCTGCTAAACCAGAAACTGCACTCACTGAAAGCAATCCTCACACTGGAAGATGCTGGCATTTGTGCAGTCACTGAGATCTGGTTTAAGGCTGTGTAGATCACTCCAGCTATATCAGGTTACATTTCCTTCCACATGTTCAGACCCCAAACTGAAGTCATGAGACCTAAAGTAGGTGGTGTATCAATATTCATTAAAGATAAATGCACCTTTAGATTGGTTAAATGGCACGATTCTCTAGAATTACTTCAGGTGTAACTGACTGTAGGCAAGACCCCTTTTTGTGTCATTGCCAGCTATAGCACCCCCTCCATGAATCAGGACATCCACTCAGCCACTTGGATCGACTTGAGTCAATCAAGATACAACCAAACACCCTGGTTGTGGGTGACATTAATTACCCATCCATCGATTGGGTAAATTATATGGATTCCAAGTCACTTGGCCAAAGTTTTCTGGACTTTGTTAACTCCAATACCCTGGACCAGCTGGTTGACATACCCACAAGGGGCTCAAACATCCTGGATCTGGTGCTCACCAGCATGGGGGACCGCTGCACCACCCTCAGTGTGTGGCCATCCTTGGTGAGGTCTGACCACATATCAATCTCACTAGAAGTAACTATAACCCCCCCCCAAGCAACAATTAGACTAAAAAACTTCTCCAAGATCAATTACAACCTCTTACTTTACAGCATAAATAGCTTCATAACCCCTCCTCCCACTGATGGAACAGACCCTGTGATGAGTTATCCACCAGTGCTTTATACAAGCACCTGTACAATTGTATTGATAGAACCATAACAAAATCTTAAAGAAAAACAAACCTGCCTGGTGGACAACTGTCATTAATAGGCTATACAAAAGGAGAAAGAAATTGCTGTCTAGGAGTAGGAAGGAACGGTGTCAAAACTGGAAACACTCCCTCCTCAGTTTAAACAAGCAAATAAGACTCTTAGTGATGTCCTCCAAAGCTAACTACAAATCTAAATTAGATTCCCTAATTAAGGATAACCACAAAGTGTTCTTTAGTTACATTCATCACCTCAAAGGTAAGGCCCAGATTTGCACTGAACTCATAGTTAATGGCACTACATATACAGAACCTGTGAATATAGTAAACCTACTGGCCAGCAGTTTCAGTGAAAGACTTCTCTCCCCTGTCCCCACCACATACACCCCAAAGCATCTCTAACACCAGTCCCCACCTAGTATCTCTGAGCGGCAGGTCTTAAATGCCCTCTCCAGTGCCAAAAACACAGCATCTATGGGACCAGACAACATGCCGGTCTGTGTTCTACATGGGTTAAAACAGGAATTAGCATCATCATTGGGCACATTTTTCAATCACAGCCTAAGTACTGGCTTGACCCCAGTGGAATGGCAAACAGCTACAGTCATCCCACTGCACAAAGAGAATCCCAGGAACTATAGAAACATTAGCCTTACCAACCTTATCTGCAAGGCCATGGAAGGAATCTTCATAGACCTTATTAACAAAGACATAGGAAATCTCCAAACACTTGACCCCACCTAGTTTGGCTTTGTCAAGCCTGTTAAACTTGGTGAACTTCTTCGAGACAGTCACAAAAGCCCTAGAAGAGGGCAAATCTGTGCATATGGTCTACCAAGGCATTTGGCACAATTCCCCACTCAGGCATCATTGATAAACTCACCCAGCTGGGTATCAACCCATATATTGTCAGGTGGATTGCAAACTGGCTCACGGATAGAATTCATATCGTCAAAATAGGAGACTTCACCATCTCCAGTGCACCTGTAACCAGTGGTGTTCCACAGGGATCAGTTCTGGGACCCCTACTTTTTAGAATCTACTTCTCTGAAGTGCAGGCTAAAACTAAAGGACTATGGATGACAAAGTTTGCCAATGAAATAAGCCAAAATGGCATCCCAGATATAAAATTCACTACGACAAAGCCAGAGAGGCGAGATTGCATTGGTTTGGGCATGTGCTGAGGAGGGATGCTGGGTATATTGGGAAAAGGATGCTAAGGATGGAGCTGCCAGGTAAGAGGAAAAGAGGAAGGCCTAAGATAAGGTTTATGGATATGGTGAGAGAGGACATGCAGGTGGTTGGTGTGACAGAGCAAGATGCAGAGGACAGGAAGAAATGGAGACAGATGATCTGCTGTGGTGAGCCCTAACGGTATCAGCTGAAAGAAGATGAAGACAAACTGCCAAAATAAAATGAACTTTATGCAAGCAGTGAGGTATGCATAGAGAACATAAAAATTCTAGTCTCCCTATAGCATGAACAGTGCCAGACAGTTTAATAATAAAATATGAATATATTAAAAACAAAACAAAAAAAATGTTATCAAGTGAACCTGCAGTTGTTAACTATACAGGGGCATGAAACTAGCTACTTAAAAAAAACTGAAAGCCTTATAAAAATATTTTATTTACATCAGTTTATTTGATGTTCCTAAGTTAATTGCTAGTTTAAAATGTTTATTCTTTAAGTGGCTTTGCCTTCAGTGTGGGTGGTTTTGGACTTTTTGAACTCTGAGTTGTGGTGGATGGAAAAAGTTCGAACAAATGACAAGTATTTTAATATAAAACATTAGAGAACAGTAAGACAAGAATGTTTTGGCAAGTAGTAGAAAATAAACCTTTTGTCCAAAGTATATGAAATAATAAATATGAAGTAATTACATCTATTTGATCACTTGCCTGTAACATTTTTTTTTAATTCATTTAAATCTGTTATTTACAGTACTTTCTGGTTGTCTGGAGTAGAGTTGCCCATATTAGATTTGTCTGATACCAGATCAGTCTGGTGACATCTCCATTGATCTTGTATGCTATCTTGCTTCTTATTAATATAATTGTGTAAATACCGATGTGTGTGTGTGCGTGTGTGTGTGTCTGTGTGTATGTGTGTGTGTTTGTGTGTTTGTGTGTGTGTGTGTGTGTGTGTGTGTGTGTGTGTGTGTGTGTGTGTGTGTGTGTGTGTGTGTGTGTGTGTGTGTGTATGTCTGTGTGTGTGGGCATGTGTGTGTGTGTGTGTGTGTGTGTGTGTGTGTGTGTGTGTGTGTGTGTGTGTGTGTGTACGTTTGTGTGTATGTGTGTGTGTTTGTGTGTGGGTGTGTGTGGGTGTGTGTGTGTGTGTGTGTGTGTGTGTGTGTGTGTGTGTGTGTGTGTGTGTGTGTGTGTTTGTGCGTGTGTGCATGTATTGTTTTTCTACTGCTTGTGTATGTGTAACCACATAGACAAGAATCAAACTGTTTAATATCTGTCTGTTAGTCCATTCCCATTTTTCATCTCCAGTACTTAATATGTAAAAATTTCATTTTTCCAAAAGATTACACTCCATGTGTTGCTTGCCATCTCCCAAATATCATTTGTATTAGTAAAATCAAAAACATGCACATAGTCCACTTTAGGAGAAATGAATCAACAGCGTGTTGCATCTATATTCCCTCATTCTTAAAGGGTTTAAAAACTGTTTATAATAGCTCTGTGTAACATGTATGGGGTCTATTGATCCCAAATGAATGTCTCTTTTTGTACAGAGTAGCATCTAGTCCATACTTTTCCCAGTCTGTAATTGTCACTAATTTTTGTTATGAATTATTTGAAATAAGGAATAATATCTAATTATAATAGCTTTCCACTCCAGTAAGCCAGCATAAATCGTTGCACGTCTACCTTTTCTAACATTCTTTAGTTTCTCTCGAATGGCATCATTCGGTTTACTTTTACTATTTATTTCCTAGTTCACATTCACATTTTTTAAGCAACTTGCCAGGCCAATAATGCTGAGCTGTAAATTTGCCCTGTTATACAGTGTAGTTTTTATCAAAATAGGCCCACCCTTCCAAGTTGGGGGGTCATCCTGATTTTTGTGTAAAGTTAGGCTTCCCTGGTAGTGTAGTGGTATAAAGCCCTGACAATGGCCCCAGCTATCCATGTTCAATTTGTGGCTCGAGTGACAGGAGTGGTGGGGAGTGATGTTTGTACTCATCCTGGGTGGGTGGGGGGCATTCATTGATGTTTGTGTTTAAGGGGAGGCACTGTGCATAGTATAGAGATGCCCTTGGACATAGTCTATGAGTTCGGGAAATGGGGAAGGGAATGGAGAATTGATGAGGTCAAAGCAGTCCATACAGCATACCTGGACATGGCTAAGGCCTTCGACACAATACCCCACTCAGGCATCATAGATAAGCTAAACAGCTTAAAAGTAAACCCTTATGTCACTAGATGGGTTGCAAACTGGCTAAAGGACAGAACCCATAAAGTTAAAATCGCTGGAGCAATGTCAGACTCAAAGCCAGTCACAAGTGGTGTCCCACAGGGATCTGTCCTGGGACCCTTCTTGTTCGGCATTTATTTCTCAGATGTTAAAGCAAACATGGGAGGGCTGTGGCTGACAAAGTTTGCAGATGACTGCAAACTAGGTGCCATAGTCGATACACCAGCAGATACACACATCCTACAAAAAGGCCTCACTGAAACGGACAACTGGTGCCGTAGTCACGGCCTTAAACTAAATGCCAAAAAATGTATAGTTATCCCTTTTGGAAAAAACAAAGTACCCACAAATTATCACATAGACAGCAACCCACTGAGTACGGAAAAAGTAATCAGAGACCTAGGGACCCAAGTAGACAGCGACCCCTCATTTGACACCCACGTTGCCAAAGTGGTTAGAAAAACATTCTACCTTGCACACCTCATCATGAAGGGTTTCACATCCAGATCCAAAGATGTCATTGTACCCCTGTATTCCTCCCTCATCAGACCCATGATTGAGTACAATGCCCCATTTGGTATGTACCTCACCCGGCACTTGCAACAGCTGGAGAGACCACAAAAGTACCTCACCAAAAGGATCAAGGGTCTCCAACATATGTCTTATTCTGCCAGACTAAAGAAACTTCAGCTCTATTCAGTAGCATACCGCCTGCTCAGAGGTGATCTCTGCCTGACATACAAGGCCATGTCCAATCAGGATCTGATGGACATGCTCCACCTCAAAAAATCCAAATCCATCAGGACCACGAGAGCTAAAGACTTAAACCTCAGCACAAGTATGAATAGGACATGCTGGAGGGATAGATTCATAACCCAGAGGCTTCCCATGCTTTGGAACAGGATCCCAGTTCATATTAGGCAGAGCCCCTCACTGAATCTCTTCAAGAGAAATCTTGATGAGTGGATGGGAGATCATAAGTTTACCCCAGGGGTCACATCTGTGTCACTGCTAGACAGGGGCACAGTAAACTAATTCTATTATATAGGGGGACCTTCACTGTGTCACTACTAGACAGAGGCACAGTATTCTAGATTTTATCTGTACATTTTTGTACCATTTCATGGGGTGGCAAAAGCCATATCACTATGGCTAGGCTTACAAATGCCCCAGGGCAGATAGCCTAGTACTATACTATGAAACTATGAGAAGGCATGTAAAGGGGGTGAAAATCCAGACAGATGCAAAGACGTATAAGCCTCCAGCATGCCCCTTGGATCCATGACTGGGCCTGGGTACTGTTACTATGATAAGTAGATCCTGAAAAAAATGTATGTTAAAAAAAGTTAAAAACAATTATCTATTAGGGTCTTCTTATTCTATTAGAATTCTAAACAAATTTCCTAATCTTGTTCTGTCTTTAAGCATTCCATCATAATAATGTGGAATGGGCAAATGCTTGATAAGAATAAAAAAGATATGATGAAATCATACCCTTATCTGCACACATTCTCCCTTCTAGGGCATTGATACTAAACTGTTTTGTTGTACCAATGTCTAGGGTTTTCTCTTCAGGTTTTTGAAGTTTTTAATCAGTGGCATCTTTAAGGTTGTTTCCAGTTATTAAAGCTAAATAAACCGGGCTAGAGTTCTCTTGTTTCTCACCATTTACGCACACTGCTTAATTTTTCTACTCTAGTAACAATTGTCTCTACCTTGTTAAACTTTAATAATGAACACTTTCCAAAATGATAGAATAGTTTATTTCACTTTGTGCTTAGTTGGTTCATGCTAGTCAACAATGTACTCCTTTACCAAAGAGTCCTAGGGACAAAGTTCCACAGGAGGGAAAAAAAGTTAAGTACAAACAGGAAGTATTACCAAAGGTGGTATTTGTGTGTATGTAAAGTAATGTTAATGCAGAGATAGAATACAGGATGTATGGTGTACATGCCTGAGACAGATTTTGTGCAAATACTAAGTAAATGTATAATGTGATAGCCATTGTTATTAATTATAATATGCTGTAACATGAATTTGTGTGATTGTGTTTACCTAGTACAGGTAGTAGATGGATTCATTGTATTAGTCCTCTGATTCTATATTTAAAACAACTGTTAGTGGCTTAGTGGAAATAACAGATGGTAGGACAAGAGGCCAGGGAGAGGGGGCCAGAACATTAGCAGGATGTATGTTTGGTGTTACTACAGCGTAACTAGTATAAGTAAGGGCAGATAAAGAGTAGTATTAAAGGTAATGATTTATGTAAATAACTTTGTGGAACTTCTGCATGGAGTAGACCCATATTTTTCTTAGCTATTGCCTTGGGTTAGCCTTGAAAGAGGTTGTTTCTGATCTGATCTCTCCTGTGAGAAAGTCCCACAGCCCAGCTATTGTTACACCACAAGTCTCCATGGTGTGTGAGTAAGACTTTAAGATCATTTGTGGCATGAGGTTTGTGACTGTAGGGTAATTGTCATGTTTGTCTACCATGTTATGTACTACTGAGTTGAGTAGGCTAGGCAGTTGTGTTTAATTCTAGCAAGTTTTCCTTCTGAAGTGGAAGGAATTAGAGAGTTCTGAAAATCTAACACTTCTATTGTATGTTTGTGCTAGTCTTATAAGTTGGCATTTTTGATATTAATTGAGATACTAGAGGCATGTAGAAGGCTTGTAAGTGTCAGTATTCTACTTACTGATAACATATATTCCTGTATCAGGCATGATATGGATAGATAAAGCATTCATAGTTCTTTGTGACCTTTAGATATAGCATAGCTGATGTGGAAGTTAGACTTTAAATTGTTACAGCTTGAATCCCCTATTTCCATTCTCATTATTAACATAATTAGAATCAACTAATTAAACAACCCTTCTTTACTTAATTCTCTTCATTATCTCTATTTCTGCCTCCCTCCACTTCATACTATATACTAAACATCACTTTTTCCTTTTCTCTATAACCACCAAAAGTTCAAATGTTTCTCCAAACATCATGTCTATCTCTACTGTTACTACTATTCTATATAGCAAATGATTACTGTAGAAGTCCACCTTTATACACCTCTCCTACTACACTTTACTCAGCACACTATGGAACCAGGAGTAGCCATACCAACATACTTCCCTGCCTCTTTAATCACTTGTCTTTATTTTAATCACAAAATACTTCACTGCCACCAGTCTACTCAAAAAACAAAACTCCTACAAGTTTCTAAATCAGTATACTACCTCTCAAAAATCCCACAGTGTGGTGATGTCCACTCCAACCCAGACCCTAAAAAACTCACCAAATAATCTAAATAGCAAACAGCCACTCCTACAAAATTGTGAATTAACTAACCCACCTTCAGCTACCACCTCAAACTATCCCTCTTTGCAGATGTACTGTCCTATCATTAAACAACCACCTGCCCATACTAATTAAACTAACACATCAAACCCCCCCACTCCATCATTCTCCCAGTGATCTTCCAAAAACAAAGTTGAATATTGTGTCAACCTCTGTAGTATTTGTAACAAAATTACAGACCTACATGCCTGGATATCGCAGTATAACCATGATGCTCATTCCATCACAGAAACCTGGCTAAAGCCTTACATTAAATATCCTGAATTATACAATGACTGTCCATTAGCATTCAAAAATTAGCATGCTGATTGGTCAACCCAACCAGTGTGACCATTGTAAATTGAGAATATACCAACGGTAAAAGTCTGGCCACTAAAGTATCATAGAGTGCCCATACAAGAAAGCAGGAAGGGTAGCCCTAATTTATCCAGGTTCATACAATCTCTTTCCCTATTCATGCAACATCCTAAAATGCCAAAATACTAGTATCACTGATAAAGCTTAACAATAAAAAAAACTATGTTTTGTTACAGTCTATATCCAACCTGGAAATAATATAACAACTTTAGAGGAAATCTTCTCTCAGACAAGTAATTATATACTTTATGAAAACAATCATAGTAAAAGAAGTAAATATTTACTGTCAAACCCTACATCAAACTTTCTCTCAGATAGTATAAACCTTTACTGTTACAGACAACCTACCAATAGCCACACTAGATTTAACAATATCAGCAGTAAAGGCGCAAATGTAGAATGGATACTTTTCTGACCTCAGGTTGCAGAGGTTGTAAATTTACTATCTAAATTCACTCAGTGACCACCTTCCAGCTGCTTCTCCTAGAAATAACACCCACCAACCTGGTACTCTCAAGCTTAAAACAATCCATAATCTTTCTAAATTCAGTAAAGACTCCTCCTTCAGTACATTGAAAGTCTGTCCTTAAAAGTTTCCCAATCAGTGAAGTAGTCAATGCTTTTAATATCTTATTCTTAAGTACTCTAAACAGACACCCCACTCCACACACACACACACACACACACACACACACACACACACACACACACACACACACACACACACAAAAGTGAAAATTAGCCATGGCTCACTACCCAGACAAAAACTAAAATGCCTCACAGATAAAGCTCGGAAAGAGTTGTCTTAAACTTAAAACTCCCTATAACCTGCAACTTTGCTTCGAATTGTGTAATCTGAGTAAAAAAAAAAAAAAACAAGACGGTAATATTATAGCCATCTACAACTTCAACACAAAAATGACCCCCTAAAATTCTGGATATCAATACATAAACTTCTACGTTTGGGCTTAAACAAGGATCCCACCCCTTCTGTAACCTTATTCAGTACTTCATAAAAAGCATTACGTCCTTAACTAAAAGCTCTTCACCCCCAACCAGAGCTTCACACCCCCTCAATAACACCCAATCCTAGTAGTTAAGCAAACAGGTTAGACCAAAACCAGCATTCTCCATACACTGTACACACAACCACTTCCTTTACACCCCCCCCCCAGTACTCCCACTTGAACCTAATTTACCCTCTATATCTGTTGTTAGCAACATCCACTTAGGAACTGTCTCCACATCAACGATGAAAAAAAAATTCTACTTAAACTCAAACCTTGCTCAACTGCAGCTGATGAATCGATAGCTGAATCCTGTGTACCCTCATTATGGAAAAAATCCTATATTATCCCTCTTCATAAAGTGGCATCTCTGCAGAGGTCTCTAAATTTTCAACAAGAATGGCTCTTAACTTCCACTCAACATGGCTTATGTCCAACTCAGAGTACAACTACTGCCGTCCTATTGTTCACTGACACCATAAACAAATACAGGGACTCTGGGGAAACTTGTTTCTCAATATTTCTTCACCTGTCAAACCATTTGATACAGTTTCTCATCCTAAACTCCTATATAAACTGTATCAACTTGGACTATCCCCTTCTTTATTACTGTGGTTCAATAGCTATTTAACTGACAGTCTCCAGTGTGTAATGCAGCAGAATACTTTGTGCCTCTCTCTTTCTCTCTCTCTCTCGCTCTCTTTTTCACTCCATACTCTTATCTTACTCTTATACTCTGTTGCTAAAACATGGAGTTTTGTCCCTCTGCAAATTAGATCTACTTCTAACCTCTCCAACTTCAAACTACTAAAAGATCACCTACATAAAACCAATCTCTGCTCCTGCACTGCGCCAGGCTGAACTGGCCCCTCTCACCTTCCACTAGCAGCATACTTGGACTGTGCTCTGAGAGAATGAATTAGTAAAAATCTTGTCATGTCTGTTCCAAAAAGTGTAGTCAGTGTGTTTAATGTCATATCTATGAACTGCAGCTTATGAATACTTTATCTTTTGACAATGTCCTTTTTCAGGGGTTCAGGCGCCTAGGCAGTGAGACATTTCTATATGGTAAATGGATGGGGACACATGGCTGAAGTGACAGTCAGCTGCAGAGAAGCATGGCTGTTTTCAAATTCCCTGTGGTGAAAGAAAAGCACACCCTGCCTTGCCCACAACTTTAATAACCAAGTGTACAGGGGCAGGAGACATAATAAGTATTGTGCTCAGTGTACAGCACATGCTTAAGTACCTACAACATGTAGAAATGTGCTACAGCATGGAGGACATCCTGCATGCTACTTAGTCACATTTATGCTCTAGTATGCATTTTTGGTAATATTCCCTAGACACTGTGAAGGGGGTAGTGGTCTACACACACCACTTATAAAGGCACTGTCCATTGTGCACTGCATTTTTACTGCCACTGACATGCCCACTGGCCAGCCTGCTGATGATGCCTGCCATAGTGCCTGCTGTCTCATGTGACCTTGGGGCCATGGACATTTTCTCCCTTGTGCATTTGGTTGTTGACGCTGTGTGCATGGCACCACATTCTTCCCTTTGCCCACAAGGAATTTGTAATAGCCACAATTCTTTTCAGCAGAATGCCACTTCAGCCACGTGTCCCCAACCAAATGTACCACAGGGAAATGTCTCACTGCCTAGATGCCTGAACCCTTTTCAGCTTGTTATAGCTGTACATATAGTTGCAATACACATCTATAGCATAGCTGTACATGTAATTGCACTACACATCTATAGCATAGCTGTACATGTAGTTGCACTACACATCTATAGGATAGCTGTACATATAGTTGCACTACACATCTATAGGATAGCTGTACATATAGTTGCACTACACATGGATAGCTGTACATATAGTTGCACTACACATCTATAGGATAGCTGTACATGTAGTTGCACTACACATCTATAGGATAGCCGTACATATAGTTGCACTACACATCTATAGGATAGCCATACATATAGTTGCACTACACATCTATAGGATAGCTGTACATATAGTTGCACTACACATCTATAGGATAGCCGTACATATAGTTGCACTACACATCTATAGGACAGCCGTACATATAGTTGCACTACACATCTATAGGATAGCTGTACATGTAGTTGCACTACACGTCTATGGGATAGCCGTACATGTAGTTGCACTACACATCTATAGGATAGCCGTACATATAGTTGCACTACACATCTATAGGATAGCCGTACATATAGTTGCACTACACATCTATAGGATAGCTGTACATGTAGTTGCACTACACATCTATAGGATAGCTGTACATATAGTTGCACTACACATCTATAGGATAGCCGTACATGTAGTTGCACTACACATCTATGGGATAGCTCTACATATAGTTGCACTACACATCTATAGGATAGCTGTACATGTAGCTGCACTACACATCTATGGGATAGCTGTACATGTAGTTGAACCACACATCTATAGGATAGCTGTGCATATAGTTGCACTACACATCTATAGGATAGCCGTACATATAATTGCACTACACAGCTATAGGATAGCTGTGCATGTAGTTGCACTACACATCTATAGGTTCAGACTGTATGAACTGAAGCAGAATTTTTTATTTCTGTATTAGGCTTTTTAATAACTTTAACTGTAACCAGATTTTCTCTCTGGGCCTCTGCTGAAACTGGGATACTATCCCAACCAGACTTTCCCAGTAAACAGATGCCAAATAAATAAAGTGCATCTCAACACTTTTGGCAGGACTTATTTTTTTCTTCCATAAGTACACAATCATCATCTACCTTCTCCTTCTTGAAAAGCTGTCATTAGTTCTTTCCAAGGTTTTAATGTAAACTCAATAACTATTATAAATAATGCAGTTAATAATGGTCAGCCTTATCTACTACCCTAGTAATGTTTATACCATCTGTCACATCATTATTGACCATGACTACTGCCTGCCCACACCCATCAAAAAAACTGTAAATATATAAGGAATGGGTCCTGTATGTAACCACAAGCGAGTCTACCAAGTGAACTTCAGGAAAATATTAATAGCACAAGAGTTTGTATTGCACATACAATAATTTTATTCAACATTTGTTAACTCCTTTTGTCCCTAAAATGACAATGAACTTCATCAGAAAATTGAATATATGCACCTCCCGGAAGAAGAACCAATCACATGATGTGAAAACTAATGACTTTGCAAGTACATTGAAACAACCATAATACTGACATGAGCTAATTAAATACATGCTACATAATACCTCCATTCATAGGAATCAATCTAGATTGATTAAAAACTATAGACACAAAGACTATTGCTAATCCAATGTGAATGCAGACCATTTAGTTCATGGTAATTGTATAACAAATGGTTTGGTTTATTTAGCTGAGTGTGAAACTTGCAATGAATATTATATGGGAAAAACAGAGCAGAATTTTTCTAAAAGGATTTATGAGAATATTACTGATTTGAAAAATAAGAATAAGAATGATGCCATTTTCAGGCATTCCATTACTTGCAATAACTTTAAAAACTTTAATTTTGAAATACTAGAAGTCATACCAGTAGATTTTAGGGGTGACACCTGGGGAAATCATATAGAGTACAAGAAATTACTATGCTAGCTCAGGTTGAAGGCTACCCCCCTGCAGGTTTAAATGACAGTACTTCACAAGGAAGTGTATTTAAAGCTTCATTCTGCAAAGTTAGAAACACTTTTAGGTATTTTTAAGGGGTTGATTTTATAACATTTTTATGTTCAAGTAACACAAACATATTTATTTATATATAATGTGTGTGTATACACACACACACACACACACACACACACACACACACACACACACACACACACACACACACACACACGTGTGTGTGTGTGTGTGTGTGTGTGTGTGTGTATAATATGTGTGTGTATGTATATAATATATAAAACAAATGTATTTTAATATTTATACATTACTAGTGGGATTAAACTGATCAGTCACAACATGAAGTTATGGGAAAGAGTAGTGGAAGCTAGGTCAAGAAGGGAGGTGATGATTAGTGATCAGCGGTATGGTTTCATGCCAGGAAAGAGCACTACAGATGCAATGTTTGCTCTGAGAGTGTTGATGGAGAAGTACAGAGAGGGTCAGAAGGAGTTGCATTGTGTCTTTGTGGATTTAGAGAAAGCATATGACAGGGTGCCTAGAGAGGAATTGTGGTATTGTATGAGGAAGTCGGGAGTGTCAGAAAAGTATGTAAGAGTGGTACAGGATATGTACAAGGGTAGTGTGACAGCGGTGAGGTCTGCGGTGGGAGTGACAGATGTGTTTAAGGTGGAGGTGGGATTACATCAAGGATCAGCTCAGAGCCATTTCTTATTTGCAATGGTGATGAACAGGTTGACAGACGAGATCAGACAGGAGTCCCCGTGGACTATGATGTTTGCAGATGACATTGTGATCTGTAGTGAGGGTAGGGAATAGGTGGAGGAGACCCTGGAGAGGTGAAGATATGCTCTAGAGAGAAGAGGAATGAAGGTCAGCAGGACTAAGACAGAATATATGTGTGTGAATGAGAGGGAAGATAGGGGAATGGTGAGGATGCAGGGAGTAGAGGTGGCAAAGGTGGATGAGTTTAAGTACTTGGGATCAACAGTTCAGAGTAATGGTGAGTGTGGAAGAGAGGTGAAGAAGAGAGTACAGGTAGGATGGACTGGGTGAAGAAGAGTGTCAGGAGTAATTTGTGACAGACGAGTACCAGTAAGAGTGAAAGGTAAGGTCTACAAGAGGGTAGTGAGACCAGCTATGTTATATGGGTTGGATACAGTGGCATTGACAAAAAGGCAGGAGTCAGAGCTTGACGTAGCAGAGTTGAAGATGTTAAGATTTGCACTGGGTGTGATGAGGATGGACAGGATTAGGAATAAGTATATTAGAGGGTCAGCCCAGGTTGGAAGTTTTGGAGACAAAGCCAGAGAGGCAAGATTACGTTGGTTTGGACATGTGCTGAAGAGGGATGCAGAGTATATTGGGAAAAAGATGCTAAGGATGAAGCTGCCAGCTAACAGGAAAAGAGGGAGGCCTAAGATAAGGTTTATGGATGTGGTGAGAGAGGACATGATGCAGGTGGTTGGTGTGACAGAGCAAGATGCAGAGGACAGGAAGAAATGGAAACAGTTGATCTGCTGTTGCAACCCCTAACGGGAGCAGCCGAAAGAACAAGAAGACTAGTGGTCCACCAACTCACTTGGTATGCATTTTTTGAAGTCCTATTTGTAAATGCTTTAGTGTGCATACATACACGTGTATTTTTATTGATGTGTAGTGGATGTTTTTTGGTGATTTATGAGAATGGTTTAATTAATGTAAGGTTGTGCATACAAAAATTTTGATTGTACGATTTTGGGGGACAGTGAGCAAGAGCAGGAGTTTGTATACTTGTATTATATGTGTAGTTTACTATTAGTTCTGACGAAGTCCTGTGGTTAAAACTGAACAAAAATTTCATGAAAGCCAGCTTTTTTGTTAAGTTGTGTCTGTGTGGCAAGTAATCACTAGATGTCTTTCCTTATCACTGTGCAGTATTCTTTACTCTTAGGCTAGCCTCAGCAGGATATCCCAATGTCCAGTTAGCATACCAAAGCCTTTACACCCTACAGGCATTTGAAGTCAGATGTATTTCCTACATACAAGGGCAATTAGCCTAGTATTCACCCATGAACCTCTGTGATGTACGGATGCCTAATCCTCAGATCTTCTTTGTTGCAAGTGTGAATGCCCCCACCTAATTCTATCTGTATGCTGTTCACCAAGCTTTCTAAAGCTTTAGAAGGCTTGGTAGATGAGCCCCATGAGGGTTCCTTTCTTTCTTTTTTCCTCCTTGTTGTTTTTGCTTTCATTTCATCCAGGAAGGGAGAATGAGAGTAGCAGGCACATTTCCCATAAAGATAGACATGAGGATTGCCTTTTTGTTTGGGTGCTACGCACAGCTATACTCAGTGTGACATCTGTCAGGTGTTTGTAGCCAAGAAACTTTCAGCCATCTATTGTCCATTTTAATTTATTTGGAAATTCAGCATCTGTAGCTTTTGACCCAGGGTACTATGGTGAATCTGCCTGCCACAAAGTTCAGCCAACACTTAAGAAAAAAGTTAAAAAGGCACATACTGATCTTGCTGTTGTCTAGCCTCCACTGGATGTCTCCATTGGGTTGGATGAAGAACTTGAGGTCTGGCTGGTACCAATGTCAATAACCTCTGATGTGATTCATTTGGAGGCTGACACAGAGCTGCCTATTAGCACATCCACTGAGGCTGTGCATATGTCTGGTACAGATGTAGAGGGGAAACCAAGGCTGATTATATCTGAACGGTCTAGGGGAATTCCCCAAAATTTAGTTACGGAGGAGGAGGCTGGTATCCTCATTAAATCTACGCAGGGTTGTGAACCTCCTAGGTTTGTAAGGCAGATGTTCCTTTAAAAAAGAAACAGTAAAACAAGTATTTGGTTACTGTGGCTAAGGATCCCCAGAAAGAGTGGCAGGACTTTACTCAGGGGCACTTTCATGCCCTTATGGCTCTGAAATCCCCACAGGGATAGTCTGTCCCTGCTGCTGTTGCTCTCTGGTCTTCCACCCTATCTAAGAGACCTAAGGATTCTGATTCCTCTGAAGAAGAGTAGGACCCTGCTGAAGAGTCATTACATATGCCTCACAGATTAACTCTCCTTTGGCTCTGGGGTTTGAAGAAGATTCTTTGTCCTCTGACTCTCCTTTGTCTTTTGTGGATACAGTGGTACATATGATGGAACATTTTAAGTGTGACTTTTCACAGCTTTCCAATGTTTAAAATATATGAACTCTTGCAAACGGACTCACTTCTCTGCCATTTTGGACCCCTTTACATCAGCTTCTTAGGCTCCTGGCTCTCAACCTCTCACCCTTAAGAAGCCTGACCAATTTTATAATGGTCCTGAAGATCATAAGTACTTGTATAAACATCCTCATTTGATCCAGCATGTTGTTTCCAGGTCTACAGTTAAGCCATACAAACGGCTTTCCCCTGCCAAGCTTTTACCTTTTGACAAGGGCAGCAATGCTGTGGTGAGGTATGCAATAAAAGTGGATATTTATGCTATTTTGGCTTTTATTTATTTTATTTTATTTTGCATTTGTTGACTGGGAAAGTCCGACTGGACACGTCCATTTTCAGCGGAGGTCAGGGGAGAAAAGCTCCAGTTATATCACAGGTACATAAACATTTATGATCCAATTAATACAAATGGTGGAATACACATACAAAAACAGGTTTCAATCATAGGTAAATATGGCCTGTTAGCAGGCTCATAGTTAGATAATTGTCAATAATAAACTCATCTTGCAGTATAATACATTCTGTACACACTCAACACATGTAGTATATTGTAGCCTTATACAGCTAGGATATAACAGTAAATAGCAGGTTTGTATGTAGTTTTATAATTTTTTTTTAACTTATTAAAGCAGGCAGTTTAATGTGAGAAACTAGGTTTAGATTATCTATGAGTAAGATATGTTATGCTTATAACAGGAGACAGTTAGAAGCTACTAACATTGCCAACGACTGTAGATATTTCTAGTATTTGGGGTCATTAATTATCAGACAAAACTGACAAGATATGTTCTGGCTCTTGTCTTCCCAGCTGAGGAGAGTATTGAGTGAGATGCCTGATGTAGATGGTGAGACTTCAGCTCTTTTTCTTCCACAATATGTTTCTCAGGTAGCTCACCATTGCATTAAATGCAGCTATAATAAAACTGATGACTCTTTTTAGGGTAGCTGCATGTGGTTCTGTCATGAGGAGATTTTCCTGGCTGAGTCTGCAGGCTTTACCTGGGGACATTAAGGCCAACTTTTTAGTTTCTCCCTTAGACAACCAGAATCTTTTTGGCACTGCTGCTGAAGAATTGTTAAAAACCCTGCAGGATAAGGGCATGGTTAAGCAGGACGTAAAGCATTTTTGTATCTCCTGTACCCAAGTTCCAGAGGAACTATCCATCAAAGTCTTACTTTCTCCATAGGCAGCCTAAACAACCTACTACGTGTAAGAGATTTTCTAAATGGATTTTCCTAGACCTGCCCACTCAGACTTCGAGGTCAAAAACATTCTTTTCCTGACCAATCTGCCTCTGACATCCAGCCTCTCCTACCTCTCAGTCAGATTCCTCTGTCCCTCAGGCTATCCTTTTACTTTCCTGCTTGGCAACAGGTAACCACAGACTCCTATGATCTCTCCATCATCCACCACTGCTATTTTAAGGCTTGGAAGTTCCTTGCTCCATTTTTTCAGCCTTCGTCAGCCTCCTTCTTGCCAGCCTCCTCATTTTCCTTTGGTTCTGTGGGATCTCGTGGAACAGGAAATCATCTAACTTGTTCCTTTGTCTTGGCAGGGGACAGGTTTTTATTCAAGAGTGTTTCTTGTTCCTAGGAAGAAGGGGTTATGAAGGCTCATCCTAGACCTATCCTTTCTCAAGGTTTTTTCCTTCAAGATGTTGGAATGTTGTCTCTTTAGACATTTTCCCTCTTTTGCTTCCCCAAGCTTTTCTGATCTCACTTGATTTGAAGAATGCTTAACTCCATATTCCTTTTCACCCTCTCTTCAGGAAGTTTCTCTGTTTCTTCTTCTCACCTCAGTTCTCTGCTTTGCCTTTCTATAGCTACAAGAGTATTTTCCAAATGTCTGGCCTCTGTGGTAGCCTTCCACAGACTTCAGGAAATTCAAATATTCCCTTATTTGGACGACCATCTAATTCAAACTCCATCTCAGCAGCTCCTGCTTCACAATATCCACTTCACTGTGCTTTTCCTGCATATTCTTGGATTCACTCTCATTCTCAGTCTGTGTTGACTCCCTCTCAGGGCCAAGTGGTTTGGGTTGCAGGATTAAGACCATCCCAATGTTGGCTTTCCTTTTGCCACCCAAGATCCTTTTTCTGGATGCTTATTTCTAGTCTCTTCCTGTTCCTGTTCTTGGTGCAAGGGAATTTCTTTGAGCCTAGGGTACATGACATCTGACATTCCCATGGTTCTTATTGCCAAACTCCACATGAGGGAATTTCAATGGTATCTCAAGACTGTTTTAATTGAATACTGCCCCCCTCTGAATTGTTTGGCCCCTCGATGATCTTGTTTCAAACTCAAACTCTGCTGGTGGATTCAGCAGGTTTCCCCAAATCCAGGTCTCATTTTTCATACTCCTTTCTCTACTTAGGAGATGTACACAGATGCTTCCACTTGAGGTTGGGGAACTTTCACCAACAACCTGAATATCCAGGGTCTTTGATTTTCCCATCAACAGATGCCAGACCATATCAGAGGTGAGGACTCTAATCATGGCTCATCAGTTCTGCACTCCCTTTGAGTTCCAGGTCCTCTAAAGATTTTGACAGACAATCACAGTTACGTAGTACATGAAAAAGCAGGGAGGGCACACAATCGTATCTTCTTTGCAGGCTGGCTCTTATGCCATGGGAGTTTGCAATTGCCATCACCTGGTTCTTCAGGTAATTTACATCCCTTCAGAACACAATCTAGTGGCAGACTCAAAGCAGGCCCAGGACAAGTCCTCAAAAATGGATGCTTCACAGGGAGGTATTTCTGGATATTGTACGTTGCTGGAGTCCTCCTTTTTGCCTCCCCTCTGAACAATTTCCCTTGTTGTATTCCAGAATGCCAAGTCTCTGGCTTGCAGAGTAGATGTGATGTCTTTTTCATGGAAGTTGATGTTTCTGTATCCATATCCTCCTCTTCCTATTCTTCCCAGGATCTTGCACAAGATCATATAGGACACATCCAAAATCTTGCTGATGACTCCATTTTGGCCTAGACAGCACTGGTTCCCACTTCTGGATATGTTTAGTTTTCTGCTTCTTTCTGAGTGAGACATCAGTCTTGAAAAATGTTGGAGGCTCTGACCCCTAATGGCATTCAGGACCTCTTCACAAACTAACATTTTGAGGAACACCCCTAGGTCCTTCAGTAACAAACAGCCACAGTTCCCCCTCTACATGTAAGGCATTCATCTGCAAAACTTCCATGAACATGCGTGGCATCAGGTCCATGTCGGCCTCTGAAGAAATTATGGCAGAGGAATCCAAGAAATAAACCAGATGCACCACCAGGCTACCACCACTCTCAAGAGAGATATCCAGTGGAAGAGATATAGCCAAAGAATCAGACCAAGCTTTCTTGGTCTTTTTCTTTGTAGAGAGCTGACCCTTCGGCTGGGAAAATCCATCCATGGTATGCTGGCCATGGACAGTCCTCTCAATTTACTTCGCAGTATAGACAATTTCCTTCCATATCACTGTTGCAGTATTCCTTACAAAAGGGAATCCCCTGCCAAGGGCAGCACAATGTCTGGCCAGTATACCAAAGCCCTTTGGTTGTAAAGGGTACACTGTACATCATACGTGTGCTCGCTGTGCACAGTGTAGGATATAAAGCTGACGTCTGGACATACCATCCTCAGAACTTCTTTACTACCAGTCCAAACCCCATCTTTGATCATCGGTCTAAACGCCTATTCATGTATGTTCTACTGCTTTCAGATAAGTGTCCTGTTGAGGTTTTTCATTTTATTTACCTTACATTTGCCTTGTAATCTAGTTGTTGGGTTTCATGTCTTTGAGAATGGAGAAATGCCAGTGTGGGAGACAGATTCCCCATAAAGATCATCATGAGCTGTGTTTTTTTTCTGTTTAGGCTCTTCATACAACCATACGTCTTGTGAGATTTGGCAGTCCTTTGTCCCTAAGACATTGAGGCATCTGCTTTCTTCCCTAGTGATTTATCTTGACAACCAATGACTTAAATTGTTGGCCAGGATACCATGGATGAATTTTCCCAGCCGAAAGGCCAGCTGTCTACAAAGAAAAAGACCAAGAAAGCTCGGTCTAATACTTTGGGTGTATCTCCTCCACTGGACATCTCTCTTGAGAGTGGTGGAAGCCTGGTGGAGCATCTGGTTTATTTTTTGGATTCCTCTGCCATAATTGCTTCAGAGGCTGACATGGACCTGATGCCACGCATGTTCTTGGAAGTTTTGCAGATGAATGCCTTGCATGTAGAGGGGAAACTGTGGCTGTTTGTTACTGAAGGACCTAGGGGTGTTCCTCAAAATTTTAGTTTGTGAAGAGGTCCTGAATGCCATCAGGGGTCAGAGCCTCCAAAATTTTTCAAGACTGATGTCTCACTCAGAAAGAAGCAGAAAACTAAACATATTTCACCTGCTTCCAAGAATCCTCAGAGTGAATGGCAGAACTTCACTCAAGGCTTATTTAATGCCCTTATGGCTCTCAAGCCTCCACAGGGTGCATCTCTTCCTGCTCCCCTGTGGTCTTCTACCCCTCTTAAGAGACCTAGGGAACAGGATCTTTCTAAGAAGGAGGATGCTGATTCTGATGAAGAATCCCTGGCTTGCTCCTCCCAGATTCCTTTGCTACTGGATTATGGTTCTGAGGAAGAAGAGTTCATTAGTCCATTTGAGGAGATTTTGTTTGGTGATGCTGTTTTCAGAAAGACGGAATTTTTTGAATGGGACTGTGCTAGTGTCTGATGATCAGAAGAGGTACTATGAGCTTTTACAAATGGAGTCTTCTATGCCCTCTTATGTTCCTCTGGTTCTTTCTGCCTTCCTGGATGCTTTTTCTTTTGCTCCTCAGGCTCCTGATTCCCAACCCCCTGGTCCTAAAAAAAACTGCTAGGTTTTATAAATAGCATGAGGTCTGTAAATTTCTATATAACTGTCCCTCTTCTGATGCTTCTGTGGTGTCAGTGGCTTCTAATTCTTCTTCTTCTTTCGGCTTTTTCCCGGTCAGGGGTCGCCACAGCAGATCACTTTGTCCGCACATTGAATGGCAGTGGAGTTTTATGGTGCCGAGTTGCCAGCCCGGCGCCCAACCTTCCACAGAAGGCACACTCACACGCACACCTAGGGCCAATTTTAGAGTGTCCAATCCACCTGCAGCATGTCTTTGGGATGTGGGAGGAAACCGGAGCACCCGGAGGAAACCCACGCGACCACAGGGAGGACATGCAGACTCCGCACAGAAGGTACCCCAGCCGGGGATCGAACCGGAGAACCTCTTGCTGTGAGGCAGTGTCAGTGGCTTCTAATAAGCCTTCCAAATTATTGCTTTCCACTAAGTTGCTTCCCTCTGATAAGCATAACAGAACCATGGCGAGGCTAGGTAAGAAGGTGTATACTTCTGTTACAGTAGCCTTTAGAGCTGTTAACTAGACTAGATACATTTTGGCTCTTCTCATTAAAGCCTGTCAGGCTATTTCTGATCTCCCTGATTCTGAGAGAAGACCTCTGCTCTTGCTTTGCTTTGGACGTCCTCACAAGCAGCTTGTCATTCCATTAAATGCAGAGTTGTTTAAGTCCCTGCAAGTAAGGGGCAAGGCCTTACAGGAGTTGAAGCATATTTTTGTTTCATGATGTGCCCAGGTTTCAGAGAAATTATCCTAATAAGCCTACCTTTGTCTGTAGGCAGTCTTGGCCTCCCCCAAAGGTAAAAAGGGTGGTGGAAGGGCTCCCCCTGTTAAGGCTACCCAAATTTGTTCTACTCAAAGCCTCCTTTTCCTGAAAAACCAGGTGCTGTCTGACTATCCTGTTCTTCTTGGTCACATTTCTCTTTCTATGCATCTTTTCCTGTCCCTTCCTACTTGTGTAAATATCACCCAAGGCTTCCGGTTTCTTTCTGTAATTCACCAGAGTTATTACATGGTTTTGAAATCTCCTTTCCCCCCATTTTTGGGAATTCCTCAGCCTCCACAGGAACAACTGTCCTTTTTTTCCAGAGGTGCTTCAGGACTTGTTGGCTCAATGAACTATTGAAGAGGTTTCAATTCCTCACAGGGGGAAGGGGTTTTACTCCATAATGTTCTTGGTCCCAGGAAAGAAGGAACCTGGAGACCCATTATGGATCTTTCTCAGCTAAATACATTTTTGAAGGTCCCTTCCTTTTGGGTGCTATCCCTTCAGATCTTGTTTCCTTTGCTACTTCCTCAGGCTTTTCTAGTTTTCCTGGGTCTCACGGATAATTATCAACGCATTCCTATTCATCTCCTTTTCAGAAAGTTTTTACATTTCTCTGTTACTTCCTGGCATTTTCCGTTCTCTGCTTTGCCATTTGGCCTTGCTACTGCCCCGAGGGTCTTCACCAAATGCCTTGTTCCTGCGATTGCTTTCTGCAGGCTAAGGGGGATACAGGTCTTTCCCTATCTGGATGATCTTTTTCAGGGTTCCTCTCAAGGGATCTTACTTCAGCATCTACACTTTGCCATTTCTCTTTTGCCAAGCCTGGGGTTTACCATAAATTTTCAGAAGTCATTCCTGACTACTACTCAGGATCAGGTTTTTCTGGCTTGCAGAATCCAGACTGTTCCAGTGCTGGCATCCCTGCCTCCTCTAAAGGCCTTAAGTCTTATTGCTTTTTTTTTCAGTCCCTTCTTCCTTTGGCTTCACTCACAGCCAGATAATTTCTGAGGGCTTTGGGTTATATGGCTTCCACCATTCCTAGCCCCTCTAGCCAAGCTCCAAATGAGAAAGCTTCAGTGGTTTCTAAAGTCCGTTTGGCCTCAACATGATCTCCTCCTTTAGATCTTCTAGTTCCTCTACTTCCATGCCTCAAGCTGGAACTTCAGTGTTGGATTCGTCAATTGTCTCTAATCCCTGGGCTTCCTTTTCAACCTCCAATCCCCTCTCAGAGGCATTTCACAGATGCCTCAAATTTGGGATGGGGGCTCCTTTGACCCTATGAAGGTACAGGGCCTTTGGTTGCATTGACAAAAGAAAGACCACATCAGTATCAAAGAGATGAGAACTCTTCTGGTGGCTCTTCAGGCTTTTCATTCTCTCTTTCTTCCAGGGCATCTCAAGATTCTCACAGACAATGCCACAATGACATGGTATGTCACCAAATAAGATAAGGGGGGGCACGTACTCATCTCCTATTCAGGATAGCCCTTCAGGTTTGGGAGCTGGCTATCCAGTATCAGGTGACACATTAGGCAGTTTTACATTCCCCCAAGTCAGAACTTAGTGGCAGATTCACTGAGTAGGTCCATAACACTATCCCATGAGTGGATGCTTCACAGGTTGTATTTGTGGATATTGTCCACCAGTGGGGTATTCCTTAAGTAGATCTGTTTGCCTCCCCTCTGAACAGACAACTTCCTCTATTTTGTGCCAGAGCCCCATGTCCTCAGGCCTGGAAGGTGGATGACCTCATTTTTTTCTTCAAAGGGGATGTTTCTTTATACTTTCCTTCCCCTTCCCCTTCCTCTCATTCTGAAATTCAGGTTCAGGATAAAAAAGGATGCTTCCAAAATCTTGCTGGTGACTCTTTTTAAGCCCAAACAGCATAGGTTACCGCTTCTTCTCCATCCTGCGAAGGGCAATCATCAGAAGTTACTTCAGAGGATGGACCTACTCACACAAGACAAGGGATCTCTCATCCATCCCCACCTGTCCACACTTCTAGATCCACTTACTGTGGATGTTCCTTTGGTTCTCTTATTTGTGTGAACTAGTCAATGCTGGGTTGGCCTATTCTTCTGTTAAGGCCCACCTATCATCTGTCTCTGCTTGTCTGCCTTTGATTCTCCCTTTAGCATCTATATTTGAGGGCAAACAGCTTCTTAAAGGTGTCCTTCACTTAGGCCTCCTAGGAAGCCTGCCCCTCCTTCCTGGGACCTTAATTTTGTTTTAGAGAAATTGACTCAAGCTGCTGTTGAGCCTGCTGCTTCAGTTTCATTGCAGCATTGTTCTTGGAAGACTTTCCTTCTTTTGGCTCTTAATCCTGTCAGATGGGTGTCTGAGCTGCAAGCCCTTATGGCTGTTCCTTGGTTTTTAGCTTTTCATAAGGAGCGGGTGTCCCTTCATACTAATTCTCCTTTTATGTCCAAGGTGGTTAATGAGTTGTCTCTTAATCAGTCTATTCATTTGCCCCCTTTTTCCTCTTCTCTGTTAGTGAGAATATTTTGCACATCTTGGATTTGCATAGACACCTTCAGCATTATTTGGATAAGATTAAAGCCTTTCATAAATCTGATCAGCTTTTTGTTTCTTTTCATCCTAGGTCTCAGGTTTGGCTGTTTCCAAGCAAACCATATCTTCTTGGATAGCTAAAGCCATTAATTTTTGTTATTATTTTGATGGGAAGAGCTTCCTTTTTCTGGTAAGGCTCATTCCACTAGAGCTGTGGCTTCTTCTGGTGCTTTTTTTCAAGGGTTTAGATACTAATTCTGTTCTTGAGGCAGTTACATGGACTTCTGTGCATAACTTTACTAAGCGCTATAACTTAGATGTGATTTTAAGGGCCAGAGTTGGCTTTGCCGGGGCCATTCTCCATGGCTTCCTAGAGGGCTTCCTCCCACTCCTCTTCCTGAGCTTTAGCCCTCTCCCTATTTAAGGAATACTGCAGCAGTGAAATGGAGGGACATAGTCAAGTTGTGTAAAGTCTTACCATAACAGTAGATGTCCTTCTCTTCACTGTTGCAGTATTCCCTCCCTCACTCCTCCCCTGGCCCTTCTTCCTTTTGGATGTGTTTGTTACCCATTTTTATCCTTGGGCTGTTGTTCCTACTGCGGCTTTTCATTTCTGAAGAAGATACAGCTAGACATCAACTTTATGCCCTATGCCATGCATGGGGGTATACGTGTGACATATGGTGTAACCTTAGCAACCAAAATAATTTGGTATATTGGCCAGAAGTTGGGCTGCCCTTGGCAGTGGCTCCCTATTGTAAGGAATACAGCAACAGTGAAGAGGAGGACATCTACTGTTATGGTACAGTTTTAAACAACTGAACTTTCTCACACAAGACAAAGAATCTCTCATTCCCACTTACTTGTTCACACTTCAGCTGACACTTAGAGTGTTTAGGTTCTGATCCCTTTCAGACACCAGTTTTCTGAGGACGTGCTTTGTATTTTGCAGGAAGCCAGGAAACCCAGTACTAGAAAAAACTATGTGGCTAAATGTAAGAGACTTTCTATTCGATTACTCAAGCATGACCTGGACCATTTGTGTGTGTGTGTGTGTGTGTGTGTGTGTGTGTGTGTGTGTGTGTGTGTGTGTGTGTGTGTGTGTGTGTGTGTGTGTGTGTGAGGGGGGGGGGGTGCCATAAAGTCCTTTCTTATTTGTGCGAATTGCTCAAAGCTGCTTTGGCATATTCCTCTGCTAAATTTCATTTGTCAACTATTTCTGCCTGTCTGCATCTGAGTCCACCATTTACTTCTAGTTTTGAAGTCAAACAATTTCTAAAAGGCATCCTTCATATCAAGCCTCCAAGAAAGCCCATTCCTCCTCCATGGGAGCTTAATTTTGTTCTTGAAAAGTTGACTGTCCCCTTTCGGGCCTGACTTTTCTTCCCTTGCAGCACTGTATTTTGAAGACTGCATTGTTGGTAGCTCTCATTCTGCTTCCTCCTTTATAGCTTTTTCTCAAGGACAGGGTGTCTGTTCATGCTAATCCTTTTTTCATGTTTAAGGTGATTAATGATTTGTCCTTGAATCAGTTCCTTCATTTTCCATCCTTTTTTCCTCCTCCACACTCTGCTAGTGAGAAAGTACAATACACCTTGGATTTATAATACTCAGCTCAGATATTACTTGAATAAGACAAAATGCATCAGAAAGTGTGAGCAACTTTTTGTTTCCTTTCATGGCAGGGAATTAGGTTTGACAGTGTCTAAACAAACCATCTCCTCCTGGATTTCAAAGACCATTTATTTTTGTTATTCTTTTCATGGCAGCAGCTTTCCTCTTCTGTTTGTGCTCATTCTACCAGGGCAGTGGCCTCTTCTGATACCTTTTTCAAGGGTCTGGATATTAGATCCATCTTGGATGCTGCTACTAGATCTTCAGTTCACACTTTTACCCAACATTATAAGTTGGATGTCCTTTCCAGGGCGAGGCCAGGATTTGCTAGGACTATCCTTCATGGGTTTGTGGAGCCCTCTCCTCTGCCTTCCTCTTCCTCCTCCAATTGTTTCCTGTATAGTTTGTAGCAGTATTCTGCCCCTTCCTCCTTCCTGACCCCTATTATTTTCTGTTGGCCTACTTCTGGCCGAGGGGTCCCTACTCCATCCTTATCTCCTTCTGAATCCCTTCTTGGGTGTGAATGTTATTGTTTCACTGGGGTTGCACTATTTCTCCTTGGGGCCCTTCACTTGTAAAGATTAAGCATCCCTACATCACATATGCACCTCATTCTGGCTGGACATTTGCCTATCCCAGGCAGGATATCCCAAAAGTAAAGAATACTGCAACAGTGAGAAATAGGGCATCTACTGTTATGATGAGATCTTGCATAACTGTAGTTGTGCAGTTAGAATTTTGCAGAACTTGTGATTCTTTATTTTTTTTGCCACATGGATGAATTTATACAGAGAAGATATTAGTTCATGGTAATAAGGGAAATCATGATAAAGTATTATAGTAAAGGCGGTAGTAGGGCAATAAAAAGAAGCATTAGATAAGATTGCAAAGTGGGGTGTGACACAATCAGGGATGCGGAAGACAGTGATATCTTTGTGTTTCTTACTGCCTTACCCAGTTTCAAAAACAGATGATGTGCAGTGTAAAGAAAAGAACAGAGATAAGTAAATCAAAAGCACTTATGATATCAGCAGAATCTGATGACTCTACCTGTACTATAATGCAGATGTCAAGAAAAAACACCCTTCTGTAAGAATGATGTGCCTATATGTAACCCTGAGGAGACTTGAACCCACAACCTTCTCCATTTACACTGTCCAGAGCACTTAATTTACAGGCTTACTATATAGAAACAGCCAACTTAAATGTGTCAGTGAAACATATCAGGTGATTGTTACACATTTGTATCATGAAATAATAAACAGAAACAGCATTAAACCCTGACGGGATTTGAACCTTCATTCTTCCTCAAATAAAATTGTACAAAGCACTTTATTTACATGATGATGAGCTATGGAAGCAATCACACAAAAGGCATTCACTTCATCCTATTTTGTATATGTAGACTGCCTTGCAATGGCTCTTGGCTGGTTGGTGCACCTGATGGCAGGTAGGATCATTATACGTAGTAGATGATGATGGTTGTATTTAGTCATTTCTGTACAATGGCCAGTGCTTGTCTTCAGCAGTTGTACTTAAACATTGGTACCCTTCACATTCCTTTGCTCACAGTGTAATCCCAAGTAAGTGATATAGAAGCCCAACTTGAGCATGCATGAAGTGTGTTTCTGTACTTTTTGACCAGCTAAAAGCTTGGAACTGGGAGTATAGGAAAAAGATGCAAAAAGGAAGCAAGTAGAGAGTAGAACAGAAGAGGAGCAACTAAGGATTGACCAGGATGGAGTTGAGAATGTGGGTTCATTTTTTTGTTGGATAGGTGCCCATTTTTCATGCATAAAATGAAGGAATGCTGAGTAAGGAAGGGACGTAAGAAGGTTCAGTAGCAGAGGAAGACACACTACTATGAGGGTGTGTGGTAACAAAATGAGGGAAGATGAACAAATGGTGAAGGAGATATCAGACGAACAGAGAGGAAACAATGGTACGGGGAGGATTGTACAACCAGCAGGGATGGGCATAATCACAAAAGTGAGGGGAACACCAGTTTGGAAGAATAGAATGGACTGTTTGCAGCTGCAGTCTCTGCTAGATTAAACCCAGTGGGTGATTACTCGCAACCCTCGGTACTATCACTACTGAGTCATGTCTCAGATGGCGCAGACAATGATGGACAGGGATATGACTTGAGAAACTGCCAGAGAAGGATCTATATCCTACAGATTCAGGTATCCAAACTCCACAGTGGCTACCTGATGTCAGTAGGTGACAAAGGTCTCACTGCTACTTATGTTGCTACTGATTGCTACAGTTTTACCAGAATCCAATGGAGAGACACTTGAATTGGATGGTGTAGTTAGGGCAGGAGTTGAAGAGGCAACTGTGGCAGTCTGGGATCCAGATGTGCAGGGTATTTTTGGAGGTGGTGGCATGCTACTGCCACCTTTTGGTGGTAGTAGTGGCATTGCTGCCACCATTTTTTGGTGGTGGTGGCATGCTACTGCCACCTTTTGGTGGTGGTATTGCTGCCACCATCTTTTGGTGGTGGTGGCACTACTGCTGCTGCTGCCACCATCTTTTGGTGGTGGTATTGCTGCCACCATCTTTTGGTGGTGGTGGCACTACTGCTGCTGCTCCCACCATCTTTTGGTGGTGGTATTGCTGCCACTATCATTTGATGGTGGTGGCACCACTGCTGCTGCTGCCATCATCTTTGCAGACCAAATGGACCTTGGCTGTGGAATGGGTGCCGATTGTGATGTTGCTACCTGAAACAGTAAAATAAATGGAGAAACAACATAATAAAGTAAATTTATGTAACAAGGCAATAAAGATGGTGGGGGAGAGAGAAGTACAAATATGAAAAACTGAATCTGATATATTTAAGTGTATAATAGTTAAATATATAATGTACTCTAAGGACCAAACAATACTTCTCAGTTTGAGAAGGCTGTTAGTACACTGATCTGAGAGGAAACCTGAACCAGCAGACATAATCACTGAACTAAGGGGGAATGTGAACCAGAAGGTATAACCAGGCATAACCACCTGCATTGTGACAGAGGAAAAATATGTTGAGCTACTTAGAAAAATCAGCAGGTGCATCTTGTCCAGAAATGCAATAATAATGTATGAGACAAATGCATACATATATGTTAAATAGGGATTAGAAATTGATATATAGATATATATTAGATATGGATTAGATATGGATATATAGATATAGATTTGATTATGGATTAGCTATAGAGATATAGATTAGATATGGATTAGATATGGCTATATAGATATATAGATATAGATTGAATATGGATTAGATATGGATATATATATATATATATATATATATATATATATATATATATATATATATATATAGTAGATATATCGCTAGGGGTTTACTTCACTTTGACCTAAAACTCATATGACTGACTTTCATTTGATCGACACCCAAATGACCTAAATTTCAAATTACTGACAACTCATTTCACTGACTCACATTTCACCGACAGCTTACAATGCTGAATTTCAACATACTAAATCTTAAACCATAGACATACATACATAGAACACCGATAACTCTTTCAAAAACTTAAAAAAACTACTTACTGACCCTCTTAACAAAAACTGGACAATGTACAACCAAACTTCACCCCCCAACACCCTCCAGTCTGGAGGGCTGTGTCCCCCACACTCCCCCTAATTATATATAGTAACTCCAGGATCGCACTACAGTGTGGGAAAAGGGCATATACCTTTAACTTGCCTTACAGTACTCTACACGCTGCCACTACTGCTGGGAACGCACAGAATAATCGCAAAATTAATTTAGATATTTCCCATAAAAAAGAAAAACCCATATTTAGACACACTACAACACTACTTTCTACATGACTATCGATATTCTGACAGTCAGCACTGTAAGCTACAGTAATTATTTTTATCACAAGCAAGTCACAGGTGAAGGGAAACCCATAACAAGTCTATGTCTTAAAAGTCAGTGAAATGAGAGTCAGTCAAATAGGTTCCCTATCAAGAAAGTGAACACTTAATATAGTGAACGCTGTTTAATTGATAGCTAAATGTCAAAACGGCAAAATCCCAAAGACACGGAACAGCGATTTTTTTTCCGAGGAAAAAAAAAATCACTGGGCTGTTTTTGGGACTTTGCCATTTCCTCCACTGTGGTGTGATCTCGGATTTGGTATATGTTAGTAGGAGAGGTGTGTGGGGTAGATCCCCCCCACTTTATTTTGTGTGTTTTTTTTTTTTTTTTTTTTTGCAGACCAGCAGTTTTTTTCCCTGGGAAAAAATTATGTTTTTGTTTTTTTTTTGGGTCGATTATAAAGCATTCGCTATTTTAAGCATTTGCTGTTATAATAACAACCCAGTCAAATGAGTTTCCAGTAATTTGAAATTTAGGTCATTTGCGTGTCAGTCAAATGAAAGTTAGTCAAATGAGTTTTAGATCAAGTGAAGTAGACCTGTGTGTGTGTGTGTGTGTGTGTGTGTGTGTATATATATATATATATATATATATATATATATATATATATATATATATATATATATATATATATATATAAATAATACAGTTCAAAAATAGCATTCCACTTACAGGTTGTAAGCAAAGGAAATAAGATTTCCACTTAACCAAAAATGCTGCTCATACATCTTTTCCTGTCTAATGCTGTAGTTTTTATAATGAGTCAGGAACATTAAACATAAAATATTTCATTATAATACAAATGGGGATGAGACTGAACTCACAGGCATCATCACAATGTGAGAGCACAGCCTTAACATCCTGACCCCCTTGTCCACACTTAACAAGATGCATGCACAAACGCATTAATAACATTAAACAGCCATACTGTGACCTTTCAGCTTTGGCAGTAATGAAACAAATGGTATTGGTTTATGAAGGGCGCATATTTTGAGAATGAATCCTCACAACTGTTAATATTAAAAACAAGATATTCTGAAGTATATGGACTTCAGGACTCTTGCGTACTTCTCCTGTACGTTTCCTATCCCCTCCATTTTCTCAGGAGCTATAGAAATGAAGAGCACAGTGTAATATTCTTGGATAGCAATCAGTGCCAGTTTAAATGTGTAACAAACATAACTTCTTAACATACATAGGTGGTGTCTGCTCTTTAACTCATCCTACCATCAGAGTACATCAGGGTTTCTGCATCTCATATCACTGAAATGGTAATTGAAATATTCCTCCTGTGTATGTGATGCCAGTTTAATGGGTGACAACCTGGGTTAAACTATTCCAAGCTTCAGTCTTGTACTGAGGTCCTGATTAGCCACTCCACATGACCTTCTGACTATAAACCTTATAGAGGGGTACAGAAATATCTCTTGACTTCTCCTCACACTAGTCTGCTCTAGAAACAGCACTCTTCTCTCCATCTACAGCTATAACATCTGACCATGAAGAATCTCAGGGAAAATGGCATAGAACTGGCACCTAAATCATGTCTCATGTCTCTGATATAAAGTGCAATGATAGGCATCGACTGGCACCTTATTTGTGCAATACATTATAAACTCAGAAAATTTAGTTGCTGTTATAATTCGGATTCATTTGTAATAC
Organism: Protopterus annectens; assembly: GCF_019279795.1. Lineage (NCBI taxonomy): Eukaryota > Metazoa > Chordata > Ceratodontiformes > Protopteridae > Protopterus > Protopterus annectens. Next base: position 1,095,794,979 of record NC_056748.1, on the reverse strand, counting down.
ATCTGCTTTTAAATGCTATTCAACCTACTGCCAATAGGATGTATTTTTGTCAGTACTTTTAAAGTGTGTTGAACAAGATGTGTTGATAGGGGAATTGCAGTGGTACAGGAATTGCTGGCTGCAGAATTAAGTTTAATGAGAGCACACCCATCAACACACACTCAGGTCACTGCGAGATGCATTTTACTGTTGTATACATTTACACATATCTCAGTAGCAAAAATATTTGTAACAGTGATAGAACAGTCATGTCTCCTTGATCAACCACAATTTTATGATTGGTTTGTGGGATGTGTGCCAAGTAAATACAGGTGCTTGATATTCTGTAGAGTGAAGATACATACATACAGGTATCGGACACATAAACATAGTCCTATATACCAAAGAATAATAGTGCTGGTATTAGCATTTGTCATTCAGAAACAAGGCTGTTAATTTCACTGTTCCATACTAACAGAGCAACATCTTAAAAAAAAGCCAAACCACTCATTCAGCTGCTAGGGACATCATCCACAATAAGCCTGATATAGAGAATCCAGTGCATTTCCAGGGTTTCTGTCTCCATGAGTGACAGCTCTTTGACCTGCATGGAACTGACAAGCCCTACTGTGACCATGCCTGGGAAGACATTGTGACCAACAGTTGTGATATAGTGTACCAGAGAGCCACTGATATGATACATGGTACCTAACAAAGAGCACACCTCCTGACAGAGGAATTCAGGGAAACAGGTGGAGGGATCAAGTGTATCACCTTTCATGGAGAGATGAATTTCTCTCTATTGTTTTCCACATACCTCTATGAAAGACATGGACTCCTATGCTCCTTTCTCTTTCTATACACATGATAACTGCACCCTGCCCTCACATTACGTAGGTTATCTATGTGTGATGCACAGTCTATACACATGATAACTGCACCCTGCCTTCACATTACGTAGGTTATCTATGTTTGATGCACAGTCTATACACATGATAACTGCACCCTGCCCTCACATTACGTAGGTTATCTATGTTTGATGCACAGTGTAAGCAGTCTATGCGTGGATAAGCTCAGCCTGGTATTGGGTTTTGATTCTTCATTTTTCCTGCAGTGTATCTGCTTTACTATTTTATACTGCATTCCAAAGCTATTACAAGCTGTAACATCTCTGCTAGTGACACAGCATATACTACCCATCTCCGTTTGGCACGGTCATCTCCCACTCTTCTCTTCTGACTTACCGGCCACTACCTATTGTGCTAGGAACTACTGCCCCTGACCATGTTGATGTCACTGCTTCCTGGTCATAATATTGTGTCAGACTGTACACAACCACACAATATGTTCATACGGTGCTCTATGAACCTGGCACATTCACAAAAATATTGTATGTAGATAGAGAAAGCATGACTTCAGCAGTCTGAACACATGTCCAGTGATTATTTGCGATTACCCATGGTCTGTTTGATTTTGTGGATTTCTTATGGATGCCATTAGTTAGAGTTCCAGGGCATATTTGGACTCACCAACAAGATGCCACGGTTGGAAGTCACCCCCTGCAAACTTTTGGTACAGGTCACAGGTGTGCCACATGTGGAAGTCATGATAATTACTGGGGTAGCTTACACACATGTTGTAACTACCCTGTGCATTATGGACCACCTGGCAATTGATGGAGTTATACCCTTTGTGGTTCATGTACCTTCTTCACAATCCACCAGTTGCGGCCTTTATTTTAATTTAGGTACAGTTAATGGCTCTAGTACCTGGGGGAAGTGGGTTGTATCTTCGAAATCCCACATGAAATTTGCTCTCTCTCCTCTCTGGTATGTGGGAACCACATATGCTCTTGCACGTGCTGAATCATGGCATTAAGAAACTGATTGAGTATTCTAGAAGCATTTGCCCAAGGTACTTTCTCTTTGTTCCCAATATGGACCTCTCTGTAACTAATATATATATATGTAAAGCCACACATACCGTGGTGTCCACTGAGATAGCTATTCTGCGACTCCCATGGGGCTGCAGACAAGGCCGTCACATTTCTACAATTTCTGGAATGGTGTCCCTATCAACACAGTATTGGTCCACAGTATCATTTGGAGTCCACAAAGTGCTAAGTGTGGTTGTGTGATCTACACCTCCAGAGTCAGTCTCTGTCACTGTCAGGCATGGCAACAACAATAAGTATATACAGTTACTAAAGCTGTGTCAGACCCCGATATTGTATAACAATTCAGTCAGTCTGAATGTAAACATTCAGACAAGTTCAAATATGTAGCACATGCAGCTCATTGTACTGCATTTATGTTTCTGAACTGCTATGCCTGTTAGAGCCACTCATTTTAATAATGTCATTATATGGCCATAAGCATATACCATGCTAGGCTATGTTGTCTGACATGGCCACATTCTGCAACGCAGACACCCTGCAAGTGGCCACTCATCATGCAAGTTCATTTACCATAATGTGGCAACGTTTTTTCTGAATCTGTCATGTGTCTGGTCTATTAGTCAGTGCCTTTGCAAGAATTTTGATGGATGCATTTAATAGTGGAACCAGCCAATCACTTGTTGAATCTTCAGTGTTTTTTTTTCTTTTGGAAGAAGTATTGTTTTAGTAATTTTCATCAAACTTCTGAATGAATTTTTGTTTTTAGTTATATTAAAAAAAATAAACAATATATCATGCAGTTGTCAAATCACCCTATTTTTAGAATTTGATAGGTAAGCTATACAGATGCTGATGTAACTGCTTTCTTGTCTTTGTTTCCATGCCAACTATTTGGCATCTCTTTTTTCCTGTATTTACCAGTATATTTGTGTTAGCACCAAATTATTAACTCTGTTTTTTTACATTTCTTTTATTTTCTTAACTATATCAGCCGTATATCAGAGATTTTCAATAGTTGATGTAAATAAATCTCCCCTTCCTTTCTTAATGCTGGAAAAATTTTATTTTATCAAATATTCTTCTCAAAAGGTAAACCAATTTTAAACAACACTATTTTTTGTTCAGAAAAATCTGAATTAAGAGGTAAAACATGTTTCTAAACATCTAATAGTATTTTTCTAGTTGATATAGTAGCTAATATAATGTGAAATGTTTTGGAATTGTATTGATCATTGATTACTAATATCCATAAAGAATAATCATATTGGAGTATGATAGTTGAGAAAATGTTTAGTATATTACAAGTTTTGTTCCCCACCAACAGTGCATATTAAGGCATGACCACCAGGTATAGTGCCATGTCTCTATTTTCATAACCATGCCAACACTGACTCTTGGGGTCTCTCCTTCCATTCTTTCAGGGTGTAGATAAGCTCTTAAAAATACTTTTTTATTGTATAATATGGTTACTGAATGAATACACATTTCTTTAAGATCTACTCATGTTTAAATGACCAAAATAACAGTAATACATGAATATTTATTTCTCCTAATCCAATCATATTTTATTAACTGATACCTTATAGTTAACCATTTTAATTTCTAACAGACTGGATAAAGATTTTTGTAGAGTACAAAGAGTAATCAATTGCTTAATGTGAAAAAAGTATGTAATAAAGTAAACCTTTTTAGTAAATAATTTACCAAACACTTAATGTTGAGGCATTTATCTGTATTGAGAGTTGTATTCTTTTGCAAGCAAAATTATTTTATTATTTATTTTAACATTATTTTACCAGGATAAATGCAACTGGACTCAAAGTGTCCATTTTCAGTGGAGTCCTGGGGAGAAAAGCTCCAAGGAAGTTAACAGAGTACATACATAGTTTAGATAACAATAGAAAACTGATATACAAGGTAAGAGAAAAAAAGAACAACAAGAACAATTTTGTAAAACAATAAGATACTCAAACAATAAGATACTCATGAGTAGAACCCTATTTGCAATATTTACAAAAAAAAAGTACATATCAGGTGAGTATATCAGGTGAGAATATAGTGTATGCAATGGAGGCATACAGCGGGTCAATTATATGGAGTAGTGAGTCTTCAAGGGGGGGGGGTCTTTGCAGTTGCAGAGAGGGTTAGCATAGAGGTGTGAATTAAGAAGGCCCAAGGTGCTTGTGTGACTTTGTAGCCTGAGTTCAGGTGGGAGGGTGTTCTATACTTTAGCAACATCATAAGAGAAAAGTCCTGTAAATTTAAAAATGAATTATTGGCAAGATTGTCTTTGCTGCCTGCTCAACATAAATTTAGACATGGCAGTTGTGCCCATGGAAATACAATATTTAAATGGAATACATTTTCAGAATAATTTGTAAATTATACTCATGAATATCTTTCAATAAATATCGATCAACAGAATTAATATTTAAATGGGTATCATTATCTGAATTCCATTTTACATAGTTTTAATTAAAATTAGCCAAATTGATTCTTGGAAGTGTAAGAATTTCCCGAGAATTCAAAGTGATCCGCCTCACACCAGAAAAAAAAAATCCAGAATCTTTTTATTTTGGAAACTAAAACAATGAGTAAAACGGTCACACAGAAAAAACAATCAGTTAAAAAACAAACAAAAAAAAATAACAAAGCTAGACTTTCCACTGTGTGATTCCTTAAACCTCTTGTATTAGAGGCAACATGGGATATATGCAAATTACCCTTTAAGGACAACAGGTGTTTCAGCTAAATGGCAATTTTGGAAAAAATCTAGCATATTTTGAAGAATGATGATATTAAATTTATTCTGACAGCAAAAGACATATCGACTTTATTCCAGACATATTGACTTCATTCCAAAATGTAGCTATTTTCTGATCTTTTCATATATATTTCACATCTGAAATTCTGCTAAATATTGAGAAGTATTAGAAAAAACAGCAAGGAAATGTAACCTTTTATTTACAATTGGAACTGAATAGCCCCCTATCTATGGAAGAGATTTTAGTAAAAGTAATAGAATAACCAGCACTACTAGCACTTGGATCAAAAGATTATTAATTATATTGAAGATGACACATTTCTCAAAGTTAAAATCGAAGCATCTACTTATGCAAACACTTTGTATTTATAATCATTAATAGTTATAAGGTAAATAACTGGCTTACAGCAATTTATAAATAAAATTGGATTAATTGCTAATAAAGTAGGGGACAAAGAGCATCCTTGCTCTGCCCTTGAATATTGGTAATGAGTTAGTGAAACAGTTGCATTTGATGAAAAAGGTATTGTTTGAAAAATATTAAATAGAAGTTAGATGCAAGATTTGTTTTTAAAGACTAAAGAATAAATAGTACATATTTGAGTATAAACTTTTGGGTTATCTAAAGAACAAAAACGGTAGGTCACTGACAGAATTTATAATAAAACATTTCTGAAGAAATTCAACTGTTAAATAACTGTAAAATGAAATTGGCAATGAATGAAAGTGCTTAAATACAAGTGTTCCATTTTATTCTAAATTTATTTCAAGTTTTCTTATACTGTTGTCTTGGTGGACATTTCTACTGCTGGATTACAAAATTTCAGCTGTTGGATTAAAGGATTCCAAAGCTACTACACGAAGTGAAGTGATTTTTCTTTCATATGCAAAAAGTTTTATGGATTTATAAGAATTTGTAATAAGATTATTTACAAAACAAAATAAGGTTGAATCACTTGCGATGTTTTGATTGCTAATGAAATTTTTCTTCCTGGTATAAATCCAAGTTGAGAATATAAGAAGAGAGACCATAGAAAGCAAATGTTATTACATTGTTTATAAGTTATTTTGTAATCTGAATTAAGTGGGTTCAGGCACCTAGTCAGCAGACATTTCCCTGTGGTACATTTGGTTGAGGACACATGGCTGAAGTAACATTCCGCTTCAAAGAAATATTGCTGTTGTGAATTCCCTGTGGGCAAAGAGAAGAATGTGGTGCCATACCCACAATGCCAGTAACCAAAATGTATGGGAGGAAAATGTCCATGTTCCCCAAAGCAACATGACAGTAGGCAGTATAGCAGGCCTCAGCAGCAGGCTGTTCAGTGGGCATGTCAGTGGCAATAAAATACGGTGGGCAATTCCTTTATAATTGGTGTGTGTGTGTGGACTACTACCCCAGCCATAGTGTCTAGGGAATATTACCCAAAATGCATACTGGAGCATAAATGTGAATACAGTAGCATTCAGGATTTCTTCCATGCTGTAGCACACCTGTACATGTTGTTTTAGTTGCATAAGGATGTAGTGTAAACTGAACACAGCACTCATTAAACATTTCTCTGCAGCTAAATGTCATTTCAGTCATGTGTCCCCAACTGAATGTATCATAGGGAATGTCTTACTGCCTAAGTGCCTGAACCCAAATTAAGCAATGCTATTGGATGATAGTTTGCTGAATGGCTTCCATCTGTAATAGGTATGCATAAGATAAAAATATGCTGAAGATATGAACTACAAAGACATGCATCTGGAGCGTTTCTCCCCAGGCCATCTCTGAAAATTGGCTTTGTTGCAAGTTGGAGTTTCCCAGTAAACAAATGTTGAATAAATAAAATAAATAAAAGATGCATTTCTAAAAGAGGATCATCATCATCTTTCGGCTTTTCCCATTAGGGGTCGCCACAGTGGTTCATCTCTTTCCATTTCTTCCTATCCTCTGCATCTTGCTCTGTCACACCAACTGCCTGCATGTCCTCTCTCACCACGTCCCTAAACCTTATCTTAGGCCTTCCTCTTTTCCTCTTACCTGGCAGCTCCATCCTTAGCATCTTTTTCCCAATATACCCATCATCCCTCCTCAGCACATGTCCAAACCAACGCAATCTTGTCTCTCTTGCTTTGTCTCCAAACTGTCCAACATGAGCTGACCCTCTACTATACTGATTCCTAATCCTATCCATGCTAGTCACACCGAGTGCAAATCTTAACATCTTTAACTCTGCCACATCCAGCTCTGACTCCTGCCTTTTTGTCAATGCCACTATCTGCAAACCATATAACATAGCTGGTCTCACTACTCTCTTGTAGACCTTCCCTTTCACTCTTACTGGTATCTGTCTGTTACAAATCACTCATGACACTCTTCTCCACCCATTCCACCCTGCCTGTACTCTCTTCTTCACCTCTCTTCCACACTCACCATTACTCTGAACTGTTGATCCCAAGTACTTAAACTCATCCACCTTTACCAACTCTACTCCCTGCATCCTCACCATTCCTCTACCCTCCCTCTCATTTACACACATATATTCTGTCTTAGCCCTGCTGACCTTCATTCCTCTGCTCTCTAGAGCATATCTCCACCTCTCCAGAGTCTCCTCAACCTGATTCCTACTCTCACTACAGATCACAATGTCATCTGCAAACATAGTCCACGGGGCCTACTGTCTGATCTCATCTGTCAACCTGTCCATCACCACTGCAAATAAGAAAGGACTCAGAGCTGATCCTTGATATAATCCCACCTCCACCTTAAACGGATCTGTCACTCCCACTGCAGTCCTCACCACTGTCACACTACCCTTGTACATATCCTGTACCACTCTTTCATACTTCTCTGCCACTCCTGACTTCCACATACAATAACACAACACTTCTCTAGGCACCCTGTCATATGCTTTCTCCAAGTCTACAAAGACACAATGCAACTCCTTCTGACCTTCTCTGTATTTCTCCAATAACACTCTCAGAGCAAACACTGCATCTGTAGTGCTCTTTCCTGGCATGAAACCATACTGCTGATCACTAATCATCACCTCCCTTCTTAACCTAGCTTCTACTACTCTTTCCCATAACTACAAGCTATGACTGATCAATTTTATCCCTCTGTAATTACTGCAGCTCTGCACACCACCCTTATTCTTAAAGATAGGTACCAAAACACTTTTTCTCCACTCCTCAGGCATCCTCTGACTTTCCAAAATTTCATTAAACAATCTAGTTAAAAATTCCAATGCCATTTCTCCTAAGCACCTCCATGCATCCATTGGGATGTCATCTGGGCCAACAGCCTTTCCATTCTTCATCCTCTTCATAGCTGTCCTTATTTCCTCCTTGCTAATCTGTTTCACTTCCTGATTCACTATCCCCACATCATCCAACCTTCTCTCTCTCTCATTCTCTTCATTCATCAGCCTCTCAAAATAATCTTTCCATCTACTCAACACACTCTCCTCTCTTGTGTGTACCTTTCCCTCACTATCCTTTATCACCCTTACTTGCTGCACATCTTTCCCAGCTCTGTCCCTCTGTCTAGCCAATCGGTACAGGTCCTTTTCTCCTTCTTTAGTGTCCAATCTCTCATACAACTCTCCATATGCCTTATCCTTAGCTTTCGCCTCCTCTCTCTTTGCCATGCGCCTCATCTCCTTATACTCATGTCTACTTTCTTCATCTCTTTGACAATCCCACTTCTTCTTCGCCAGCCTCTTCCTCTGTATACTCTCCTGTACTTCCTCATTCCACCACCAGGTCTCCTTGTCCTCCTTCCTCTGTCCAGATGTCACACCAAGCACCTTTCTAGAAGTCTCCCTTACTAGTTCTGCTGTAGTTAGCCAGCTATTCAGTAACTCTCCACTGCCTCCCAGTGCCTGTCTTAAGTCTTCCCTAAACTCCACTTCAGAATCACCCTTTTTTAACTTCCACCATTTAATCCTTGGCACTGCTTTCACACTCCTCCTCCTCTTCTTGATCACCAACGTCATCCTACAGACCACCATTCTATGCTGCTTAACTGCACTTTCCCCTGCCACCACTTTACAGTCTCCAATCTCCTTCAGACTGGCCCTCCTACATAGTATATAATCAACCTGTGAGCATCTTCCTCCACTCTTGTACGTCACCCTATGCTCCTCTCTCTTCTTAAAATATGTATTCACCACAGCCATGTCCATCCTTTTCGCAAAATCCACAATCATCTGACCTTCTGCATTCCTCTCCTTAACCATACTTACCTATCACTTCCTCATCCCCTCTGTTCACTTCACCAACATGCCCATTAAAGTCTGCTCCAATCACTAGTCTTTCACCCTTGGGTACACTCACCACAACTTCATTCAACTCACTCCAAAATTTTTCTTTCTCATCCATCGCACACCCAACTTGTGGAGCATATGCACTAACAACATTCATCATTACACCATCAATTTCGAGCTTCATAAACATCACTCTGTCAGACACTCTCTTCACGTCTAAAACACTCTTGGCATATTGTTCCTTTAGTATAACCCCTACCCCATTTTTCCTGCCATCCACACCATGATAGAACAATTTGAACCCGTTTCCTAAACACCTGGCCTTACTTCCCTTCCATCTGGTCTCTTGCATACACAATATATCAACCTTCCTTCTCTCCATCATATCAGCTAACTCTCTTCCTATACCAGTCATACTGCCAACATTCAAAGTTCCTACCCTCACTGCTACACTCCTAACCTTCCTCCTCTATTCCTGCCTTCGGGCATGTCTTTGCCCTCCTCTTCTCCTTTGGCCAACAGTAGCCCAATTTCCGCCAGCACCCTGTTGGCTAACAGTACTGGTGGCGGTCGTTGTTAACCCGGGCCTCGACCGATCCGGTATGGAAATATGAACTTTTTGCGCCATAAGTGATGTTGCAGAATTTTTACGCCGGATGCCCTTCCTGACGCAACTCCTACCCATTTATCTGGGCTTGGGACCGGCACAAAGAAATGCACTGGCTTGTGCATCCCCAGTGGCTGGGTTGCATTTCTAAAAGAGGATACATAGTGAATTAGCTTTTTCAATCGAGGAATAACATAATCAGCAAAGTCTTAATAAAATTCCATGATCAGAGTCAGGGCTTAGACCTTTCTGGTTTGGAAAAGACATACTATCCTCTTCAATCTGTGCATTTGCTATAATAAATTTAAAATCTTCCAAAGAAAACAAATTGATCAGCAAACTGAAGATCAGAATCTGCCTGAATACTGAACAAATTAAATATTTTATCAAATTAATAAAACTGCTGTATAATAATTTCTCTAGTAGAAAAAATGATATAAGAAGAAAGCATTTGTTGAATACAACCATATTTCTTAGTCTCCTTTAATGCTTTAAAATCTATATTTTGGCCTTATGTCTTCTTTCAAATATTTAACAATTGCTTTTTTAACAATAACTTTTTATAACAACAGATTATAGTAACATACATTAATTAGAGTATCTAGTATTTCTAATTGATTATAACATTCTTCACTTTATTTTTTTCTTTAATTTTTATTATTATTCATTGACATTTGTTTACCAGCAAAATCTGACTGGATAATAAATACCTGATTTCATTGGATTCCTGGGGACAAAAGCTCCAGAAAGTTAATTAACATCAAATAAAGCAGTAGTATAGATGTACTTAGAAAACATATATACATACAAATTGACAGTGGAATGTATAAGATGTAATAAAGTACGAGGAGACACCAGAAATAATAAAAAACACATTTAAATATGACAAAAGTATTAGAAGCATAGTCTACTATGCTAAGAAATAATCGAAAAGATCATAGATAGGAATAGACTTCAGCTATGTATATGATTTAAGAGGTGTACTGTGATACAATATTTCTTACTTCTGTTTCATTCATTTTTTTGTTGATTAATATAATCATTTAAGGGTGCCTAATCAGACAGTACCCGTGGAAATTGTTATTATTGGTATGTAATTTAACAAATTGTTTGAAATTCAATGTGTTGAATCTTGCAAATTGTGTTGTCTGCGTGTATATTTTCATAAAATGGATTTCTTTAATTTCTAAAAACTGACCATATTGAATGTTCTTGCAAAATAATAAAATCTTTACTTTCCAAATTAACCTCTGAAGAACAATCAAGACTGAAATTACCACAAAAAAATCAATGAGTTAGCATTTAGAACAGCTAACCCAGTTTTCAAATCATGTAAATAAATTATACTGTGACTGGAGCATAGATTGAACTAGCAGTAATTATAACTGACTGATACGAAGTACAAGAATAATGTTAGTGAAATTTCAATATCTTGATAAGCATCTAAAGTCAGAAACTCCATTTATGAGAAACAATTCCAACACTTTAGCTTTATTATCATGAAAATTAATGAATGTTTTCATAAAATATTTTGGATTAAACAATGAATGATTCTTGAAGGTGTAATTCCTGTAAACGAGTTAGATACAATTTGTAGTAAAAATTTCATAAGCTTATTTCTCTTAACCAGGTTGTTGAAGCCATTTATTTTTAAAGACATAGTACGCATAACAGTTTACATTTAAAAGATGAACCCCCAAATAACTAACATGAAGGTACCACCCCACAAAAAGGAAAAGTCTATAGTTCATGTAGACTGGGTTCTTTCCATCTTGAGGAGGTTATGGCAAAACTTTCATACCATAAAGTTCCTTTAAAACCTCTTCAGGGGGTAAACATTTAGTGATAAGAGTTTAGTTGATATGCCTTCAGACATGCATGTTTTCCTAATTGAGCAAACAATTTCCTTTTTCCAACTACCTCTGCAGGAAAGCCTTGGAAGAACTTCATTGGGGTCTGATTAAGCATTTTAATACCAATGAAAGACTGCTTTCTCTGAAATGGACAAACTTAATCAATGCCTGGTTTCTAACTTTGTTTAACTGGACCTACCTGCTGAATAATGTCAGGCTTAACAAAAGAGAAAAAATTCTGACTATTTTGTTCACTTAAAATATTGAATATTTTGTACACACTATCTACTAATGGTTGTATGTTATGTAACTACTCTGGTAAACCTACAATATGCAAATTGTCTTTGAGCAATCATTTATAGATTAGGTAACACTTTCTAGTTGTGTGATACATTTTTGTACATATTTAAAAGCCCTGATTTAAGTGCAACATGAGATCAAATATGTCATGTTTGAGTTTAGCCTGATAGTGTTTTAGTTTAATGAACTCTTCTTTTGTGATTTCAGTTCTGTAAGTCTTTCTCTTAAAGTCGCAAGTGACAGCACCATAGAAAAAAGAGTCAGGCTTAATGACAAGGGTAAACTCAGCTGTATATATAATGAATTGTGTGTAAAAGTTCTGAATTATGCAGAATGACAGTAGAAGAATTATTACCTTGAGTAGGAGCAGTCATTATTGTAGTGCATTGTGTTGCTGGTAAATATTGCAACCTATCTGATTCAGGAGTATCAAAATCAAGTACAGTCTCAGAAGATGATGCTGAAGGCTTAACCTTTTTTTAAATTGGACATTTTAGCTGCAAATTAAATTATTTTCCTTTAAAAGTAATATTGATGCTCTGCTCCCATAACATAAAACAAATTAAGCAAAATGCCATCAAGCCTAGTATCTTTCTGGTTAGATTTTGATGGAAAGAAAGCTGCACCTGGTATCATTTTTTTTCTTTTAGTTTTTGCTAATGCTACATCTATCTTCACTATAAATTGCATCAGTAAAATATTTTTATAAATTAAGTTCTCCAAGTAGGTTAAGTGAGGTTAAATAAAACTTGTCATATTTTCTTGTTGAGGCATTTATGTGAGCTGCCATTCCTGTATTCCACAATGCACTATAGTGTCCTGACATACCCCCAACATCACAAAACCCTTCTTTTCGTTTTCTTTTGACGTTCTTGTTTTACTTTATTCAGCTCGTCATTGTATAGCATTGCACCAAACTGGACCTATATTTTTGTAACAGCCTTAAATTTAAAGACTTGAGAACTCCAAACACAGAACAGCAAGGCTGAATATGCGAAGATGGGGACTTTCATTACACTAAGTTTGAGATTGTTGCGCCTTGTAATATTCCCATTTACTCTGAGGTATGGCGATCATGATGTTAGTATATATAAGTAGTGGGGGTTGGGGTTATAGCTCCCACAGCAGGGGTGCATGATGCTAGCCCCCTACAAAAAAAGCACCTTTAAAGGAGAACAGAGATTGTTAATATTCATAGTTTTCTTGAAGTTCTTTTTTTTTTTTTGATATTTAAACACTGTAAACAGCGACATGACTTGAAGTGGCCCTGTCCTTTACTAAACTATCAAGGACCATAATATTTAAACCATCATTAATAAACATCCAAGCTAATCTAGCAGCATGTGTGATATTTCTTGTAAACTGTTTGATCTGACCATTCCTTCCCCCTCCATATATTTCCCTGTCCTCCTTTAAGAACGTATTGAGTACCTGTGCAGGTAAGTACTGGGCTAGCTGGCCTTGCAGACCATTTAAAGCCTAGCCAGTTTCTCTTTTTGTGTTAGAATTAACCTATCCCATTTAGTTAGAAATTGGCCTTACTCATCTCATGGTCAATAATTATATATTACTCCTAAGGAGAATAACTGGAATTATAATATAGATAATTTAAAAGGACCTATACATGGGATAAAGATTTAGGAGCTACCTCTGTCCATTAGTAGTACAGGGAGGCAGTCCTGATGTACATTCTCTGTTTCTCATCCATAGATCCAGGTTGCTACTGAATATAGACAGGGATGAACTTTGTTTTTTATGTGGATGGGTAGTCTGTTCCAGAGCAGCAGTATCCCCTGTGAGGTATATCTGTCCCACCAAACTGCTCTGTTGATGTTACAGAAGTCTATATCTCTAGACCAAGTATTTTGATACCATTTGACTTGCTGATGTGCAGTAAATCCATGAGTATTGGGTTAGAGGACACCTAGTATGCCCAACCCAGGTCACATCTTAGCAGTCTGTGGGATACAGAGTATAGTGACAGGGCTTTGAGTTGGTCCAAGTAGGACATGTTGTTTAGGCCGTTTATGCTTTTAGTAAGGTATCTGTATTGTTCTAGTTGCTGCATGTGTATGGACATGTGCATGCCAAAGTGGGCATTATGTTCAGTGACTGGCCTAATGATTTTCAGTGCAGTGGTGCAGAGGATAGCATTGTTGCCTCACAGCAAGAGGTTCTCTCTGGTTCATTTCTTGGCTGGGGTACCTTCTGTGTGGAGTCTGTATGTGGATGGATGGACTGGCCTAATGAGGGCTGAATAAAAGAGGACAATGAGATCCCTAGATCTAGGCACAATCTGTTTGCTTATAAGCTTTGCAATATAGAAGCACTTTCTTAAAATAAAGGACATGGACATAAGTTGTATCACTGTCCACATAAGTTCTCATATCCCAAACAACTGGGTCAACTCTTATTTGGAGCATTGTCAATGCGGTAGTTCCTTGGGGCAGATGACTTCCCAAAGGATACGATAATGCATTTATTTGGAATTTGGTTTCAGCCCATGATTTTGGCACCAGTTAATTTATGGGACAAACCTTACTGCAGGATGGCTAAGTCATTTGGGATTTGGGGATTCAATGACCGCACCTAAATTGCAGTCATCGGCAAACTTAGCCAGCCAGAGCCCTTTGGTATTGGCCTTTACTTCAGAAAAGTAATGCCAAATAGGAGAGGTCCCAACACAGACCTCTGGGGTACTCTACTGGTGACTGGTCTCCTTGTAGCGGTAACCTCTCCTATTTTGATTTCCTGCATCAGATCAGTGAGCCAGTTAGCAATCCTAAAAAGTCAAAAGTAACTTTATTGTCATTTAGATCTACACAAGTGTAGATTTAAATGAGATTCCATGCAATTAGCTCATCGTGGGACAAATAAAAAAGAAATCATATAAACAGAAAGACATAATTTAAAACAACATGCAATAATACTACCACCATCTTATAAATCAATTGTACACTTAAGTATATTGCTACATATATTACTAGAAAAACACACTTGTTCACATATTAAAAACACACATCTAGCAGCAAGGTTCAAGTAACAGTATTGTACATGAACCATGTACCACATTATGGGTTGACGGGTAACATATGGATTTATTTCATGTTTATTAAGCTTTTCTACTATGCCTGAGTGGGCAATTGTGTCAAAAGATTAGGTCAGGTTGAGGTATGCATTGTGTACCATTTTCCCTTCATGCATTGCTTTGGTGACATTTTCAAAAGAAATCCACCAGGCTGAGTAAGCATGACCTGTGCTTGACAAATTCAAACTGAGATGGGTCCAATGTTTGGAGGTTCTCCATGTCCTGATTGATTAGTTCCATGATAAGTCTTTCCATGGCTTTGCATATGATACTGGTCAGACGTATGGGTCTGTAATTGCGTGGGTCTGTGGAAGGTCTTCCCTTATGCAGGGGAATGACTGTAGCTGTTCTCCATTCATTTGGTACAAAACCTGAATGCAGGCTGAGATTAAACATTGTTGTTAAGGGTGTGGATAAATTGTGCTTCGTGCTGTTTAAGATATATTTTATGATATTAAAAACTAAAAAGTAAAATCCACGACCAGTCAGCACA
Source organism: Protopterus annectens (assembly GCF_019279795.1). Lineage (NCBI taxonomy): Eukaryota > Metazoa > Chordata > Ceratodontiformes > Protopteridae > Protopterus > Protopterus annectens. The sequence goes on along the minus strand of NC_056748.1, from coordinate 1,095,779,742 downwards.
GGAACAGAACGTACTTTAATTTAAGCGCTTTTCGGCACACAATAGATAGCCTTCATCAGAATACAAGGTACAGATAAATTCAACACTTTTTATACAAAAAAGGCGCCATAATTAATCAATAAAATAATTAAATAATTAATCATTCTAAAGGCACAATTTTTAAAGAAGAAGGGTATGTTACTAAAAAAGATGCACTGTTGAACTAAATAAGTAGATCTCTGTAAAAATACATGTGAACCTTCCAACCATTTTATCTTAAATCTACTTCTAGTAGGTAAAGGTAAGTGTTCATTTATACAATGTGAACAAAGGCAACTAAAAATCTCAAAGTATAGTGGTTGAGTTACTAGTCATAAGAATTTAAAATTCATGACTAAACTAAATTAAAAAATAAATATAAAAAATAAAAAATAAATGAAAATAATCAAAATGAAGGAATATATGTAATAGTGAAGACTAAATGTATATATCATATATTCAAGACACTTCATAGGGACATACTAGTTCACTGATCCTAAACTTTATTTATTATATTTATTCAATTAATTTTATATATATATAGTAAAACAGGTGTAAATTAATTCAATATATCATTAATATTAATTACCTCACCAAACTTCTTAACTTTAATAAGACACCTATTGATAAAGCTTCGTTAAGGCCTGGGTAGTTACTAGCATTTAATTTGATTTGCCATTTCAATTCTAGCTCTAACAGTTTCAGAGAATAAGGACCCCCTCTAGGATTAATATTTAATCTATCTATAATCAAGAATTTAAACGCATGGTCAGGAAAACACATAATATGTTTTGCCAACGCATTGTCAGCCTTCTTGTGGGTAACTGCATAGATGTGTTCGTAAATCCTATCTCTGAGTCTACGCTCAGTTTTACCCACATAGAAGGCGGCACATAAAGAACATTTGGCCAAGTAAACTATACCTTTTGAATTACAATTAAACTTATCGCTTAGTTTATATAATACATTATCCAATGTGAATGTATTGCTAACCAGAACATGTTTGCACATACTACATGATTCACATTTAAACATCCCAGTTGTTTTTCTCAACACGTCAGGTTGAAATTTCAAAGAGTCCTTCAAGTTTAAACCACGTCTGAATGTCACCATGGGTTTATGACCTATTTTATTTATTAAAGATGTATTATTTTTGAACAAATTCCAATTCTTGTTCAGTATGTTAATACATCCAGGGCTCAATTTGGTGTAGGTTGTGGCAAATGAGACGACTCTATTTCTGTCAATCTTAGAGATGTTAAATGGACTTTCAAGATTTATGTCGGTGTTAAACCTAAAATCAGACAATTGGCCAATTTGGGCATCGTTTAAAGAATCTAAGTTATAATTTAATTGGACTTTATTTATACCTTCACTACCCGAGTTGTCAGATAGGCTGTAAGGGCCTGAAATTTGTGTAGCCAATAAAGGCCTGAAGTGGTTATTTTCCCTCTTAGATTTGACCTCGGCTATCATTTCGTCAATGAGCTCAACCGGGTACTCTCTCTTTAAAAATGCTGTTTTTAAAAAAAGGCATTCTTCATCAAACTCCTTATTGAGAGTGACAATCCGGGCCGCTCTGACTAATTGCCCTTTAATAACAGCCTTCTTTTGATGAAACGGGTGACAACTTGAGTAGTGAAGGAAGGAATTAGAGTATGTTTTTTTACGGTAAACTCTTGAAGTATAGCCATTCAAATCCAATCTTTTAGATAACATTATGTCCAGGTATGATATAGAACAATAGTCAAAAGTATAAGTAAACTCCAAGAACTCAGTAGACTTGTTGAAAAAGTCAACTATAGAGGCTGCAGATTGATCATTACCTCTAATCAACATAAAAATGTCGTCCAGGAATCTAGTATAAAATACAACTGATTCCTGATATAAATTTGATTTAAAAACCAAATCAGATTCCCAAAAGGCCATTACTAGGTTAGCTACGCTAGCTCCACACAGTGAGCCCATAGCAATTCCTACTTTCTGTTTATAAAACAATGAGTCAAACATAAAAAAATTGTAAGAGAGGACCAGATCTAAAAGTTCAGACACTAAATACATTTCTTTTTTCGGAAGCTGGTGTTTATACATCATAAGTGTAACCCATTCTATAGCAGTGTCATGAGGAATGCAAGTATACAAGTCCTTTACGTCCACTGTTAAAAAGTTAGAATCTCCATCAAATTTCAGTTTGTTAATCTCACTTAAGAAGGACCAGGAATCTTTACAGATTTGTTTTTCTTGGACAACTATTTTCTGTAGTGTGACATCTATTACCTTAGCGCAAACATATAATGGTGACCCTCTACCATCCACCAATGGTCTCATAGGTGGCTCATGCAAGTCTTTGTGGATCTTTGGAATTCCAAAGAAACTAGGGTAGATAGGAAATGAAGTGGTCAAGTAGTTTAATAGTTCACTATCAATGTATCCCTCCATAAATAAGTCATTGATACATGATTTAACTAGACCGTAAGCAGAGTTTACCTCTGATCTAGAACTAGTGACATAAGCATCACTATTAAGTAAGGAAATCATTCTGTGATTATAATCGTCAATATCAAAAATAACCATGCCACCCCCCTTATCTGGTTTACATAGTCTAATTTTCTGTGAGTGGACAAATTTAATTAGGTCCAATTCTTCCAGATTACTGGGCTTTCCTTCTTCCGTTAGCCAGAAATCTCAGATCTAACTCACAAACATTTTCAAAAGTTTGTATGACAGGGTGGAGTGGTGGGTTATACGTGCTAGGGATGTTATACTCACCTAGAGAGCCCAAATTGTTAATATTGCCCAGTAAATATTGAAAATTTAATTTTCTAGTATATTTCTTAAGGTCCATGATCACTGACGTAATATTAAGTTTAGTATAAGGAACATATGTTGTCCCCTTTGATAGTAAGTCTACAAGATCTTGAGACAGCGGGCAAGAAGAAAAATTATAAACTTTAAAATCTTTATTTCTATTAAACATTATGATAGGTTTTGGTAACTCGACCAAAACTTTTAAATCATTTAGCAAGACCTCAGGCTCTTCCAAAGAACCAGTATCTAAATTTACTTCATGAGTGTCAAAGGAGGGGGAGACTGGTTGACTAAAAGGTTCACTATTTCCAGTCACCTACTCTATTGAAATTTTTTTGATCTTGTATTAAATTAAATTTATGTACAGTTCTTTGTTGTTTAGGTCTTGCCCCATTAAATCCTGGATTAGGCGGTATACTAGGGGCTGCTACAAAGTTGCAATTGTGTCTTTGATTGAAATTGTAATTATTTTTAGTAGTGTTCTGAAGTCTTTCACTTCTCCTAAGAGTAGGAAATTCAGTTTCATCATCCAAAAGATTAATATCTAAATCATCATTATTAACAATTTGGTCATCACACATTCCAGTTTCACAATTCAAATAATCATTGGATACACAAGTGTTACAAGGATTACAAACAATGTTAGTTGAATTAACAATAGATGGTCGTTGCCAAGCCTGGGCTGGGGAAGGCACAGGATATGCAATGCCTTCCTTATATGCTTTAATATCTCTCTCCAGTTTCTTGGATTTATTAGTTTGTAATTTAAATAAATGCTTGTCAATACTTGAAATAGATCTAGAGTAATCAAACTTGTATCTGAAAAACTCAGCGTGGTTAGTAACCTGTTTGTCCAAGTCCAATACTGTTTCAGTTAATTCAGTCACAAATATTAAGTAATGTTTAATCATAAGATTGAGTAGTTCTGCACCTTGTTGCTCAAAGAGTTGTAACAGTTCTTTATGAAAAGGGGACTGGTTAACCAGTCCAGTAGGATATTGCATTCTACGCAAACCTTTAGGTATAATGTTCACATTAAGACATTCCTTAAAATAGGCAATTTCCAACTGTGTCTTTTTTAGTTTTAACAATGAATTGTCTAAAGATTTCAAATTACTTACAATGTCTGGCTTATTTGCTGTGTCTTGATTATAACTTCCATTCATTGTGCTAGGGTGAGATTGTCCTGCTGAGTTGTTCCCAAAAACAAAGCAGTCTTTGATAATAACTGCAATATTAGGTGAATTCCCGTTTGGCACAGGTAAATTTCGTTCGCCACTTAAGTTAGCAGTTGCATTGTTTGTTAAACTAGCACAAGGTAAAGATACAGCGTTTAAACATCTTTGCGATGCTGTATCTGTGTGTTTACTCACTTGTGCAAGAGAAGCTGGTGACCTTTGCCCCGGTGGTAGCATTATTTTATGATATTGCCAGACAATTAGCACAGATGACTCTGGCAGTTAATGCACTTCCTATAGTCCAGGGTACATGCTGTCTTCCTTTATCCTCCATTTCCCTACTATGTGTTTGATTTAATTTACTTAAACAGTACTCTGGGATCACCACAGAAAAGGAACACTTTCATCTAATGGGTTTACTCAGTCTGGAAACAAGAAACATTAAATGGAAATCTTGTTTAATAAACTTCCTATTGAGACTTGGATTTGGGGTTCGTTTGAAGTTCCCTTTAGTAGTCTGATGTAGGATTTTTTAATTTTAATCTTGTCCTATTTATTGAAAAAAATACTGAAGAATTCTGGATCCTTTCTGGTGGATGTTTCCAATTTCCTATTAATATCCTTTTATCTTACCATATCACATGATCCACCTCCCCTCATTACTACAGATAACTTTACCTCCGACTCACCTAAATTATTTCCAGATTAAAAAGCTGTTGCCCCTTAAACTCTGTTTTACTTTTCTGAAAATCATTTTTTATCTTATATTTTGTGTTCCTTCAGTATTGCCTCCAGTAGTAAAATAACTTCACCATGTCCTTTTTCCCAAGTTTATTGGTCATGGTTTTCTTTAAATAGGATTTTAAATATCAAGAAATAAAACATTTTTCAAGTTCTTTAGTATAAAGCCTTTTAAGCATTTGAATAATGCCATCACGGGTTCCTATCACGTAGTCGAACTTTTACAAGTTCCATAAGTTCGAATTTGTAAAAGTTTGAGCATTTGAATGGAAATCTACATAAGCGGAGGTTTCCATTTTGTTCAATGGGGTGCGATCTCACAGTCAGTATATTTAAGTAGCAGGGGGTGTGGGGGGCGCAGTCCCCCATGTGGGAGGGTGAAGTTTATTTTGTTTTCCGTTTTTTTTTTTAATCCATAGTCAAAGTTTTGTAACTTTGAACATAATGGTTCGAACATTATGTGTTCAAAGTTATAAGACTTTGACTATGTGATATAGACCCTGCCATCCCTGCCCCCAACTAGATGTGAACACACCACTCTAAGAATCTCACCTGTTGCTTATACAGCCAAGGAAGTTATCCTAAAATCCTGATAGAAACATTAATAACAATAAATAAGTATGGAAAAGTTAAAATGATATGATCTTAACCATTTTTGTTTATACAAAATACTGGATAGCTCACCACTGGCAAACTGTGTAAAAATTAACATTAAACAGAATAATGAGTGCCTCTAATTAGAACACACACACACACACACACACACACACACACACACACACACACACACACACACACACACACACACACACACACACAAATAAAAAAACACCATGTATATAACAGTGTCATAAATGCCCATCTGTTTTATAACAGCAAGACTATTAGTATTGGATGGCACAGTGGTGCAATAGTAGCATTGTCACCTCACAACCAGAGGTTCCCCAGTTCAATTCTCAGCTGGGGTGCCTTTTGTGTGGAGTCTGTATGTCCTCCCTGCATTCGTGTGGGTTTCCTCTGGGTGCTCTGGTTTCCTCCCATGTTACAAAGACATGCATCTGGATCATTTCTCCCTGGGCCACCACTGAAAATTGGCTCATTCCAAGTCGGACTTTCCCAGTTAACAAGTGTAAAATAAATAAATGTCTACAAATAAAGTCTTCTCAGGAATACATAGTACATGACACATAAAAGTATGTTTTCACTTTAAGAAATGCTAACTTGCTAAATAATACAAGAACTGAATCTAATGTTGCAGCTCGCCATTTGCTAATTTTGTAAGAATAACCTCCTCTAACAGAATGAGGTGGTTGTATACTAGCAGAATACTGCAATGTTCATTGCTATATTGTAATTATGAATGTGCAGCTCTCTGATTCTAAACAGTAATATTAAACTGTCGGTAATTGTGCTTGGCATACTGTAGTATAAGCCACATGTAGTGCATTAAGAAAGTTTTCTCTTAAGTAAAATAACACATGAACATAGGGCCTGATATCACATTTAGAAATACTGCCCTGTTTGAATAATATAAGAAATATATGCCTTTGTCTTTAAAGACTTCTGTTTGCAATACATGTAAGATGAAATTTTAAACAAAACCATCTGAGAGTCTGTCCTGTTTTATAATTAATAAAGTTTTAAAAACCTAATATTAAAAATTATTAGAATAATGTGATTTAAAGTAAAATATTATGCGTTTCCCAGTGCCTTGAAGGTGTGCATGATCGTAGCTATGTCAGAAAAATCAACCAGTGTCCTGAGCCATGAGCAGCTTAAAACCCTTTTAATGAGTTCCAGACTTAACGAACACTTCACATAGATTTCTGTAAAAAACATGTCTAAAAAAAAAAAAAAAAAAAATTCCAAGACAAGGATATAAAATTCCAAACCATGCTATATTTGTTTATATCCTTGTCTTCAATGTTTTTTTTACACAACTTGGATTTTATAGAATTCTATGTTAAGTGCTCCTTAAGTCTGGAACTCGTTAAAAACATTTTTAAGCTGCTCATGGCTCAGGAAACTGGTTGTTTGATTTAACTGGTTTCTACGGTACCTGACTTGTCACCACACTAATACCGATTATTTTTGTTGTGATCATAGCCATGTAATACCCACTTTTTTCAGTTTTACACCACCTTAATAAGCACTCATTTCAGCTTGTTATTTGGCTCAAATGAACTTCAGACTTCCTCAAAATTGCCTTGAGTCTGACTGATTAAAAAATAATAATTTTGTTAAGAAACTGGCACCATTAATAAAGAAATTAAAATAAAATATTAGCAAAGAATAGCTCAGTGTAAGTTTATTTTTTGCATTCAAGGTAATATTTTAACAGAAATATTCAGAAGATGTGGCTAATGCATAATTAATTAATCATTATATATTATATGAACATTTAAGATTAAGCTGGATGAACAAAAACAATACTAAATTCTTCAGATTTGTAGGAAAGGGTTAATGGGGTCCATTGACCTTGAGCAGTATCCTACCTTCACCAAGAATGATGCCACAATACAGAGATAAGATGATCAGCTTTAACAATTGGCTTAAGTACTGGAGTCATTCAAAGGGGATCCAGTGTCTGTCTGCCTGGGATGACATGCTGGACAAGCCACGCTGCTTCGCAAGGGACGGCTTGCACCTGTCACCCCTGGGATTCCGGATATTGGCAAAGGCTCTTGCCACCCCCATAGTGCCTTTTTTAGGCAAGGCTGAAATTCTAAACCTACCACCCTAGAACACAAAAAAGGAAAAAAACTAAGGGTAATGCTGCTCAATGCCAGAAGTCTAAATCTCAAGATGCACGCACTCGAAGCCCTTCTCAGTATGGAGAACATCGATGTCTGTGCTGTGACAGAAACCTGGTTCAAGGCTCCTGAGAGCACCCCAGCACTATCAGGTTTTACCTCATATCATGCGTTCCGGCCCCAAAATCCGGACAATACTAAGAAAGGAGGGGGGGTATCCATATTCATCAAGGACACCCACACCTCAAGACTGGTGGCAACGCATGATGCATCGGAGACCATCCAGGTGCAATTAACCATAGGCAAGACAGCTCTGCAAATTGTAGCATGTTACAGGCCACCCTCACAAACTCAGGAACCTCACATGGCCTTCCTGAAAACACTAGAGGGGATAAATGTATCACCAAGCACCATCATACTAGGTGACTTCAATTACCCTAATATAGACTGGGAACACTACTCAAGCCCAAACACCCTAGCCCAAAAGTTCCTGGAATTCATAAACTCAAATGCCATGGAACAACTAGTCACCATCCCCACAAGAGGAGATAACATACTTGATCTCATCATCACGAACATGGGAGCACAATGTTCAACACCGGAAGTATACCCCTCACTGGTGAGATCAGATCACAAACTAATCTCGCTGGAGGTCCTCATTCCACCCCACCTGAAATAAAAAAGACCACAGTAAAGAACTTCTCGAAAGCCGACTTCACACTTCTAAAGACTAGTGTGGTCTCCTTTAAGGCCCCCGAGACGGCGGAAAACAGTACTCAAGCCGCTGAATCACTTACAAATGCCTTCTACCAGCACCTGCAGGACTGCATGGATAAGGCAATCCCAAGCAAAACAAAGACTCTCTGTACCAAAGGTAAGCGTCCAGTCTGGTGGACCCCAGCCATAAACAAACTCTACAACAAAAGGAGGAAGCTACTACAAGATAGAGCAAAATCCTTAAAAGGTAAGACACCCTTGATCACTATAAGTAAAAAACTAAGAGCTCTCATAAAATCATCCAAAGCAAATTTCGAGAGAAAAATAGCTAAAGACTCAAAAGACAATCATAAGGCCTTCTTTAGCTATGTTAGAAACCTGGGAGGAAACTCCCAGATATGCTCAGAACTAGTTCAAAATGATGTGAAGATTACTGATCCTACAGACATAGCCAACATACTGGCTGACAGGTTCAGTGCAAACTTCTCCCCCCCCCACAAGGAGAGATATCTATACCAAACGATTGCAGCCCCCCAAACATCTCCAATGCCCAAGTGAGAACTGCTCTCTCCAAAGCAAAAAACACAGCATCCATGGGACCTGATGGTGTCCCCGGCTGTGTGCTCCACGAACTCAATGAGGAATTAAACCCACAGCTAGGACAGCTGTTTAATCAAAGTCTTACCTCTGGATACGTACCCAGGGAGTGGCGCACTGCAACTGTGGTCCCACTTCACAAAGGCGGTGCCTCCACTGACCCTGAAAATTACCGGCCCATTAGCTTGACAAGCCTTATCTGCAAAGCCATGGAGAGGATCATAATGGACCTCATAAATAAAGACATAGGGAATTTGCAGACTTTGGATCCAACCCAGTTTGGCTTTGTCAAAGGCAGATCATGCCTTTTAAACTTGGTTGACTTTTTCAAAACAGTCACCAAAGCCATTGATGAGGGAAAGGCAGTCCATACAGCCTACCTCGATCTGGCTAAGGCCTTTGATACAATACCCCACTCGGGTATCATTGAAAAACTCATCAGCTTAAATGTTAACCCATACATTACAAGATGGGTTGCAAACTGGCTGAGTGACAGAACCCACAGGGTCAGAGTTGCTGGCGCCATGTCAGACTCAAAGCCTGTCACAAGTGGTGTCCCACAGGGCTCAGTCCTGGGCCCACTCTTGTTTGGCATCTACTTTTCTGAAGTACAAGCAAACACAGGAGGGTTATGGCTGACAAAGTTTGCAGATGACTGCAAACTGGGCCATAGTAGAAAATACATCTGACACAGATATCCTTCAGAAGGGTCTCACAGAAACGGATAACTGGTGCCAGAGCCACGGCCTAAAGTTGAATGCCAAAAAATGCATAGTCATACCCTTCGGGAAAAACAAGGTTACCCCTAGCTACCAAATAGGTGGCAATCCACTGAGCACAGAAGAAGTTATCAGGGACCTGGGGACCCAGGTTGATAGTAGTCTGTCATTCGACACCCATGTAGCTAAAGTAGTTAGGAAGACCTTCTACATTGCCCACCTTATCATGAAGGGATTCTCATCTAGATCAAGGGAGGTCATAGTCTCCCTTTACTCATCACTCATCAGACCAATGATTGAGTACAATGCCCCATTCGAATGTATCTGACCCGACACTTGCAGCAGCTGGAGAGGCCACAAAAGTTCCTCACCAAAAGGATAAAGGGTCTCAAAATCTGTCCTATGCTGCCCGACTGAAAGAACTCCAGCTCTATTCAGTCGCTTATCGCTGCTCAGAGGTGACCTTTGCCTAACATACAAGGCCATGTCAAACCCAGATTTGATGAATATGCTTCACCTCAAAAATCTAGATCCATCAGAGCCACAAGGGCGGGAGACTTAAACCTCGACACGGCTATTAATAGGACGTGCTGGAGGGATAGATTCATCACCCAAAGACTCCCTATGCTGTGGAACAAAATCCCGGTATATGTGAGGCAGAGCACCTCGCTGGCCTTGTTCAAGAGAAATCTTGACCAATGGATGGGAGATCGCAGATATACCCCAGGGATTACCTCAGTGTCACTGCTCGACAGAGGCACAGCAAAATAATGGGTATAGTTCCCCATACTAAAGGGGTGGCGTAAGCCACAAAACGATGGGCTAGGCTTGTAAATGCCCTCGGGCAGATAGCCTAGTATGAACCTATGAACCTATGAACCTATGGTTATGCCCTCCATCTGCTGCCCCCTTGGGTCCTTTCAGTGCTGAGGACCAAAAGAAAATGATTGCTAATAATGCTTGCAGGAACTGACCTGCTTTGATCTTCTGCAGTGCTGATCTCTCCTTCTGACAGCTTGTGACCAGGACAGTCACCCCCTTTGGTCCATCATTGCTAAGGTTTTCAATTTTGCTTTTAATTCTGCTCACATTCACATTTTGTACAGGAGTAAAGACTTCTTGAAATCGTCTAGATTTCTTCTGAGAGGAAAGTCACTATATTCAGCACAAAAGCAATGACAACTATATATTTCAGTCAAATGTGAAGTTTCTACCATTCAATAAATGTTATGTTGCAGAAAATCCTGAATATTATATTATCTTGTTTTCCATAGCTAATTCATTTATTTTCATTCTTTCCTCGTAAGTACTACTTTTATCGAGCCATTTACTATTTATCATTTTTATTTTAAGTACTATAGCTTTTCAACAATACCATGTTACATAGACATTTTTACATATAAATGTTCATTCTATATCTGCCTATCATATTTTGCAACATATTTGCCATAATACATATATTTTAATAGTACAAAAATTTCTTTGCATCTCTACTCATTTTCACCTCAAGCATAATCACAACTTCCTGCATAATTTGAGCTGTATCATATGTGTCACACTGTATTAGTCCTCACATACAGAATACAGGAAGCTCTACTTCCCTGTCCCTTGAGATTTGGGAAGTTACCACTGTTAGGGCTTAGTGTATTATATCTCAGGTAATCTCTGTACCTGTAATTAGAACCACTGTTCCTACGCCACAACAACTACAGTCACGTGTTGCATCACTCACTTTATTTGATCGATTGTTTGATTTCAGCCTCTTTATTTGATTGATCTGCTGAATGCAGTACCCCCATACCTCTGTCAGCCATTGCACATGCCCATCCATAACTTTTGCATCCAGTTCATCATTCTTCATTCTCTATAAACCTGAAGACTCTCCCCTTTCCAAATCTTGACTAATATTTCATCTGTAACCCCCCCTCCCCCTGTGTGTACTTCAGAGTCATAAGTCATACCAATCTGGTGTCTTAGTCCCAGTAATTTACTCCAGGCTTTTCTTGCCCCCTGCCACAATGGTACAACCTCCCTCCATGTTTAACAGATTACCCAACTGCCTGTAAATGACTTAATTTCCTCCCTCTTGTTTGGCTCCAGTTTCTCCATAAAAGTAATATAAAAAAACACCAAACAAGTGTTAAAACACACCAGACTACAAAGCCAGCAAAAAAGATGCCACCAGTCTTGTATTAAATAGTTTATTCACACTGAATAACACTCTGGCGCCTCGGCACAGCCTTCCTGGATTTACAAAATATGCCGCATCACAAATCTATATATAGACACACATATATTCACTTAAATACAATTAATCAAACAATCATCTAATTAATCAACCATTAATTAAAATAATCATATATACATTTTAAAGAAACACTCTCCAGTTACATTCACTATTTAGACCTGCTGGAGATAATGTATTACATTTTAAAATATATAAAGTCTCTTAATACAATAGTTTATTTTTCATTAACACTTCATCTGTTTCTGATATATGTTCAGAAATACAAGCTTTTAACAGTGAAAAGTCACTGCTATGACAAGTAAAAAATTTAAAGCTATAGGACTCGTAGCATTATTGTTTTTTATGTGTCGAATATGTTCTTGCAACCGTAACTTGAATATTCTTTTAGTCTCCCCTATATAAAACAAGTTACAGGGGCAAGACAAAGCATATATCACTGATTTAGTTATACATGAAAAAGCAGAAGTGGAACAGAATTTTACACCATTTATTTTTTCAAAACATTTGGTGATGTTGGAACAAACTGAACACCTTCCACAAGGGAAGGTGCCACATTCCAAAACCTGCAGATTTAATTTTTCACCAGGTGAAACAAATCCATTGTGTACCACCATATCTTTGATATTTCTACTTCTCTTGAAAGAGATATTTACGGTTCTACAAAGATTTTTTACCCCTTCCATATTAATTAAGTAGGGCCAATAATATCTAATGGCATCAATAATTTTCTCACTTAAGATTTTATATACAGTAACAAAGCAGACTTTTGTACACTCCTGCAGAGTATTAAATTCTCTATTATTATTTATCTTATTTACTAAAGGCCTATTATGAAGTAAGCTGGTATCTATTATTTTATGAAGGGCATCTAAGATAGCATTTTCATCATACCCCTTTGCTTGAAATGAATACATGTTTTTATTATTTCCTTTTCTAGGCCCATTTCATTGTTACATAGCCTGCTGACTCTCAATAATTCATTATAAGGTAGCACCTTCAAAGTATGTGGTGGATGGCAATTGCTACTATCCAAAATATTATAATATCCAATTCCCTTTCTGTGTATGTTAGTTACTATCTTATTGTTCCTAATAGTCAAAGTGACATTTAGATAGTTAACTATTTTTCCTATCTGTAAGTCATCAAATTTTATATGAAAGCGATTTGCATCTAAATCACTTATAAACTGGGGGGTTATTTCAGCACCCCCCTACATAAAAAATCAAATCATCTATATATCTACAACATAAAATAACATAACTATTTTATCTATATAAAAACTCAACTTCAAAAAGGCCCATGAACAGATTAGCATACACGGATGCAAAAGATGCACCCATGGCAGTACCTTGTACTTGATGATAAATTAGCTTATTAAACTCAAAAAAATTATTCGTCAAACAAAAATACAATAATTCCATCACATAATTACTAACAGGGCTATCACCTAGAAAAAATCTAACAGCTTTCATACCTAACTCATGAGTAATACTTGTATAGAGACTTTTTACATCTATAACTATCCAGTAATATTCTTCAACACATTTAACATTCTTTATTTTATCCCAAGAATGGAAAGTGCCTTTAATATAAGCATTTAATTTAACTACATAGTTCAAAAGATAGGAATGTAAAAAAATTCCCATATTATGGAGAAAATAATTCTGTGCTGCTACTATGGGTCTACCTGGGTAGGGGGGGGCTCACCTTTTTATGTGTCTTTGGCAGGCAATAGAACTTAGCCATTGAGCTTCCTTCTACATTAAATTTATTTAGGGAATCATTTCTTGTAAAATAGTCCAGTCTTAGGCCTTTAGCTACTAGTTCTTTAAACTTCATTATACCTTGATAAAAAAAATCAATATTTACTGCTCTATATCCTTGACCATCAGATAAATGGTCCATACACATTTTCAGGTATTGTTTCCAGTGCATAACAACAATTTTTCTATCTTTATCTGAGGGTTTTATAATTATGTCTGATCTTTTACATAAATTTAATAAAGACAGATATTCATTCTTACTCATATTATACCAAATGTCTTTCTTCTCAGAAGAAAAATCTTTCAGAACTTTCCTTAATGCAAAATTAAGCATCTTAGAAAATTGCAAAATCACCTGGTTATTAAATGCAGGTATAAAAGTGCTAGTATAAGTAACCATTTCAGTATTTAAAGTACAATATGCATTAACATTTTCAGCTGTTTCAAATGAAGAATCACAAGAGAATTTACTGCCCTATATCCTTGGCCATCAGATAAATGGTCCATACACATTTTCAGGTATTGTTTCCAGTTCATAACAACAAATTTTCTATCTTTATCTGAGGGTTTTATAATTATGTCTGATCTTTTACATAAATTTAATAAAGACAGACATTCATTCTTACTCATGTTATACAAAATGTCTTTCTTTTCAGAAGAAGAATCTTTCAGAGCTTTCCTTAATGCAAAATTAAGCATCTTAGAAAATTGCAAAATCACCTGGTTATTAAATGCAGGTATAAAAGTGCTAGTATAAGTAACCATTTCAGTATTTAAAGTGCAATATGCATTAACATTTTCAGCTGTTTCAAATGAAGAATCAAAAGAGAAGAAATCCAGCAACTCATCTTCTCTTACAGATATACTGTCTTCACTAACTGACATACTTTCACCATTACATTCAAAATAATTAACCAAATGTAATTTTCTTATTAACGTAAACACTTCTGCTTTAATAAAATATGCTCTGGGTAGAGCTGTTCGTATAAACTTTAAACCATACTTCAAAACAGATATTTCAGTTTCATTTAAATAAACCCCAGATAAATTTACAATCTAATTATTCAAATCACATCTTGTTATACTGCTAACTACTGTGCAAACATGTTTAAAATCAATATTTAGTCCTTTTATTTTGTTGTTTGAACTGTTGAAAGTCTCTGTTACCTTCATACTGTCGTTTAAAGCTGTTTTGTTGATTGTAGCCATTCTGCTGTCTTCCCTGTTGTTTCCCTTGGCCCCGAAACATATTATGTATGTAATTAGGTTGTTGTGGAGCAGGCAAAGGTAGATAGTCTGCATTTTCATTATCAGATCCTGCAGAAGTATTAGTTCCATCTGTAGAGGCAAAGGAGACATTTTGGTGTTTCTTAGATCTCACAGAAGCATTTTAAAGCCTCTGGTATCTTTCTGATTGGTTACCTTCTTGAAAGCCAAACCAGAGTCATAGTCTCTAATGTCTCTTTGTAACTTTTTGATTTTACATTGTATACTTTCACTAGAGTTTTCCTCTAAGTTGATATTTAAAGAACATAACAATTGTTCAAATTTAGAACCACCCAACTACCCAGATAATTCATCACAAGCAGCTGCCATTTCAGCCTTCACTTTAAGCTGTTTTAGGGTGTCTCGTTCTGTCAGTATAACCAGACATTCCCTTACACACCTGTGGGAGGCAGCAATCTATCTTTTCCCAAACTCTAGTTCAGTTACATCAGTGATGGCTTTGTAGTCTGGTGTGTTCTCCCTAAAAGTAACCCTACTTCATAATTTACTATTTTGTCTCCAGTATCTTTGTACTTTTCTTGTATAGGTTCTTCCTAGTTATCTGGTTACTCCCTCTAATAATCCCTCAGTACAATAGTCATTCCTGGTTACTCCCTCTAATAATCCCTTAATACAATAGTCATTCCTGGTTACTCCCTCTAATAATTCCTCAGTACAATAGTCATTCTCCTTTCTGTGAATTAAATTTCTCTTTGAAGAATGAAAAACATAGCCATTCATTTAACTGTTACATTCCTTAGATTTCTCATGCCCTTATCAACCTTTCCTCCAACTCCTTAGGGCTCCAGCACAGATTCTAATACTTCTTTCATTTTTAACTGATACTCTGGTATTATCTTACTGGTCTCATCTTCTACCTTGTGTTTTCATTACCAGTCTTTCAGCCCTTTCCCCAGGCAACCCATGCTAAATGTTCATATTCTAGCTATACCTTCTTAACCTTTTGAATATGCTCCATCCTTCTGCTTTCCTGTGGGCTGCAAGTCTATCCTACAAGATCCTTATTCTTTTGCTTTTCCACATAACCCTGTTGCAAACAAATTGGATATTGCCTATGTTTTTAGAGGACTCATTTTATATGCTACCAAAAATAAATTACATGAAGAAGAATCATTGTGCAAAATATTCTACCCACACGAGTATCACTTCTAGCTGTCCATGCATTTAAAAATGTCCATATCTTTATCTTCTGATCTGCTTAGTTCTTGTCTCTAATCTCAATTACTATTTTATATGTTTCAACACCAAGTACTAATCCATCTTCACTGGGAGCACAGAAAACCTCTCCACCTGTTTAGTTTTGGTTCTAATCATCACAGATTTGAGGTGGTAACAAAACCTTTTGTACTACTAAAACTTCTCATATCCTTAGAAGTTGCAAAGTAACATCCTCCGACAGCAGTCTGCAATCACCTACAAATAAATAAATGCTACACCTTTTATTAAAACACTGTTTTGTCTTGTCCAACACCCTCCTACTGTCTGCACAAAACATTAAATGATCAATAAGCATTATGAATCTTTTTGATTTATACTGATGAGTGGAGAATGAGTTCTTCTTTTTGAAGAAGACATATTTTTGCTATTCTATATCACCAGGTTTATCTTTTATTTGCAATTTCTTTTCTCACCATTAATGACTTGGCTCTTCCTCCTTGCTCTACAGATTAATTTTAAGTCCTTAGATGGTTCACAAGGACATCTCTTTTCTTTTCCAGTTTTGTTTTCTTAATAGTTCTTTATTTTTTCCTATCAAGATGGCTGTGGCAGAAAGTTTTCTGAGTATTCAGTTTTCTTCCTGTTTCATTTCTGTTAAATCAGTTCCTTGAATTTTCAATTCTTTCTTTGAAGCATTGTTGTTTGAAGGCAGTCTCTTACAAAACCTTTAGAGTTTTTTCTTTCTTTAAAGGAAATGTCTGACCCAACAAAGGTTCGTTCATTTCTCTATGAATAAGTACTTCCGCAGTGGTGCAGCAGTAGCATTGTTGCCTCACAACAAGAGGTTCTCCCATTCGATTTTTGGCTGGAGTGCGGGGAGTGCCTTCTGTGTGGAGTCTGCATGCCCTCCCCGTGGTTGGGTGGGCATTCGAAAGACATGTGTAAATGGGCATGCCTTCGTTGAAGGTTGAACGTCGAGCTGGCAACTCGGCATTTGTGAAAATCTACTGCCAATCATTAGCGGACAGGAGTTCCGCTGTGGCAACCCCTAACCGGGAAAAGCCAAAAGACAACAACAACATTTCTCTATGGATAAAGCTGTTGTCCTTCCTGAAATATTTTTTTCAGATAAATTATCAGTTTCAGTAATCTTATTTCTCTATTTTTCCTGTTTATAGTTACCAATTATCCAAATTTTTCAGGACACTTCCTTTTCTTCTGACTTTTTACCCGTGTGTAATTTTTTTCAGAGTGACTACAAAGTGTCTTTGGCAAATATAACATCCCCATGAAGGTAGAAGAATTCTAGTTTTGAGTTCCAGGAATGTGTTGCTGTAGGCATGGATTAATGATTTCCACAGTTTCCATTGCTTCTCTTTCTAGCATTTTTTTATTGTTAATAAAAAAACAAACCAAGCACATAAACGTAAAAAAAACACCAAAACGGTATAAGTGGTAAACTAGAGAAATAACATGAATAATAATTAATTTATTATAAGAGCTTTCATTCAAGAGCATTTGTTGAACTTCATCAGACAATCTGAGGATATTTTTTATTGCTGGCATTAGCAATAGGAATGATTTGCCATGAAAGTATTTATAATCTCAAAAGTTTCTTCTAAATTCATCATAGTGTATAATTCTTAGTTCTTGAGGTAGCCTGCTCTATATTGCAGGCAATGCAATGGAAATGCCCCTTTCACACAGAGACAGCTATAAAACAGGACATTGAAATGCACTTTTCACAAATAATAAGTACAGTAGCAAAGCATGCATGCCTGATTAAAAAGTTGGACCATCTGCATGTGTATCTAAATCGAATGCCTTGTTTGCAAACTCTTACTCACTGTAAAATTTTACAATATGTATTGATATTTGTTTTTTTTTTTTTTTTGCAAATCTTTAAACATAACCTTGTTTGTTAAATTATGGGGGGCCTATGCATACATGCATAGATCTAGTTAGACTCTCTCCACATCTGTCTGTTTATATAACATTGTAAACACCCACCAATGACACTCATATAAAAAAAGGACACATTGTCCTCACACTCGGGTGAAACACTCCATCACCCACTTAAAACACCCTTAATCTAACCATTTCCTAACACCAGCACAGTCTAACTCTCAAAACACACACACACACACACACACACACACACACACACACACACACACACACACACACACGTGCGTGCACACACACACACACACACACACACACACACACACACACACACACACACACACACACACACACACACACACACACCACAAATCACTTCCTTGCATTTAGGATGACAATAAAGTTTATATTACTGGCTTCCTTAAGCACACACACACACACACACACACACACACACACACACACACACACACACACACACATGGATGGCAGGTTGGCAGGCATACCTCTCAACTGTCCATATTTTCACAGAATGTCCAGACTTTTTTCTGATGTATATTTTTAATCTATTCTCCTGTTCTCCTCACAAAAATGTGCTTTTCTGGCTAATCACTGAGGACTGAAGTCACTAAATTATGAACTACATTTGAGTTTGCATTTTCTGTAGGCTATAAAGTTTAAGACTAACACAAATCATGTTCTAAAACCTTTCAAGTTTATAACATTAAAATCTGTTCTTATTTGTGGGGTTTGTCCAGATTCCTTGTGTTACAAAGTTGAAAAGTAGGTGTATCTTTGTAACTCTAAAAGTATTTAAATGTTCCCTGGCTTTATGCCATTTGTTCTCCATTATTTTTGGTTTTATCCAGAATTATTTAGTTGTGGTAAGGAGGTAGGGAAATGATTTTCAAGTGTATTGCATGTATACAGTCCGTAAAGAAATGGTTGCACACTGTGTTTTGTTTATATATGAGAATGAGGTTTAAACTTTCCTTGATGTTATGTCTCTGTTTCTGACTTTATCCAGAGTTGGGTTAATAAGAAGTGGGTGGAGGTGGGGGGTAAGAAGTGAATATGTTAACAGAATGGCCAGATTTTTGTTTGATGTCTGCAACATTTGTTGTAACATTTGTCTGTAATAGCATTCTTGAGAATGTGTTACTCATATTGCACTTCGTACTGCCATTATTTTTGAGATGTCCAGAATTCTTGTGCAAGAAGGTCGACAGGTGGTGGCTGTGAAACTATTTCCAAATGTCTAAATTTTTAAGTTTGAAATTAACTTGATTTTATGCATTTGTCCTAACATTACATTTAACATTGTCCAGATTTCTTTTGCCAAACAGATGAGAAGTGGAGGATTTGATGGAATACTGGCAAATGCGTAGGTTAAGTATGAAATGCCCCCTTTGTTCTACCATTACCTTTATTTATATGATGTGACTGAGAGATGGGGGAGGGGGCTGTGGGAAATATTGACAAATATACATTTTGTTAAAGTTTGTAAAATCAGTACTTAAAATGTGTCCTTGATTTTTGATCATTTGCCCTGACATTATTTTTGTCATTGTCCAGAATTCCTGTGTTAAGAAATTGAGAGGTAGGTGCTGTGAAACTATTGTTGAATGTTCAGATTTTTAAGTTTGAGATGTCCCTGATTTTATGCCTTTGCCCTAACATTATCTTTACTTTTAGCATTGTCCAGATTTCTTGTTCTATGTGGTAAAGAGATGGGGGGAGGGCCCTGTGGAGAATACTTCCAAATGTATATATTATTCACTGTGTAAAAGCAATATTTAATATGTCTCTTATCTTTGCACCTTTGTCCTGCCATTAATCCATTATTTTTGCCTTTGTCCAGTTTTATTGTGATAGGAGATTGAGAGAGATGGGGGTGGCTGCACACTGTAGATAAATGACACACTATTGTCTCACCTGTTTGACTTCACCTGATTCTCTTTGGGTTTGAGTCTGTCTGCCACAGTCTCTGCAATTCCCAAAAAACATCTCCTGTATGTCTTCTGTGTCTGTATTCTTTTCACCATGGCTGTTTTCTGTGCTTCTGCAGTCTGACTGTTATGCATGTCTGTAGCTTTCTTGTGTGGTGAGGTCAGTATGTCCAATGTAGCTTGTTTATTTCAGTCTTGCTGTAGTGCTCTCTTTGTCTAATGTAGGTGTCTCTGTCCTGTGTGTGGGAGTCTCTCTTCATTCTTGCTGTTGTACTGTTGTTTTCATCTTTTGTGAGTGTCTGTTCAGTCTTGCTGTAGTACTTTATTCATTTTTTGTGGGTGCCTATGCTCAATCTTGCTGTAGTGCTGTCTTTTTCTAGTGTGGGTATCTCTGTCCTATGTGTTGGAGTCTGTGTGGATGTATTTGTGTATCTCTGTGGGAGTGTCTACCTTACTGTGGTACTGAGGCTTGAAATGTAACACTGGTACTAAATGCCAGTCAGTGTGTGGGCCATGATGTAATTATAGTAGCCCGACAAGTATTTGTAATGGTCTGAGTGTAGTAACACTTTTAAGAGTGGTGGTGGGATGATCTTTACAGGGAATGGGTGTGACAGCAACATGTTCCTTCCTTACACCCTCCTAAGTAGGGCCCGCTAACAAAAAACTTTCTGGTGGCCCCCAAAATGCTAGCACCAGCCCTGGAAAATGTAATCAAATAAATTAAAATTAGGAGATACTTTTAGCTAATTTTATTCAATAAGAGTCAGATAAAAGATTTATAGCTTCAAGTTCTTCAAAAGCTGTAATTTTTTCTGTCAGAATTTCAACTGCTTGGTTAAGAGAGAACATATTTCAACATGAGTTGCTCAAGAAAGGGTTCTCTGGATTCTTGTGTTAAAAAGATATACATTTGCTAATATCTAGTATGCAGGATATATTACTTAAAACAGACAAACTGGATACCAAACTAGAAAGTTTCAAAGAAGAGACCAGAAAGAAGATGGAACATTTAGAAATTCTTATGAAAAAACAAAGTGCACAAAACAGCCATGCGGAAGAAGCTTTAAATGATCATTAAGGAAGAATCTCAGACTGAATTTATTTTGCAACAAAATAGCTGTTTCATAGAAAAGAAATGATGATTTATAAAATAGACTGAGATGAAATAATATATTTTATGGTATATCTGAAAAGTATGAGGGAGGCAATATAATAAACTACATGAAACATTAAATCTACCTGAAACCTTATTTGGAATTGAAAGGGTACATAGATCCTTGACAGCAATTCAAGGAAGAAAACTCACCACCACATTCAATTATAGTTAAATTTATATCTAGCTTAGAAAAAGATCAAATATTAAAAATAGCATGGGCCAGCCCAGCTGTTAAAATATGTGAACATGTAGTCAGATTTGACAATGATTATTCCAGTAAAGTAATGAATAAAAGATAGTCCTGCTTAGCACTGATCATGTAACTTAAAAAGAACAATATTAAAACCACTTTGGTGTTTCCTGCAAAGGTCAAATTACTACTTTCTGAAGAAACCAAAATATTTAACATGCTGGATGAGGCATCCACTTTTAATAGCAATAAACTCCTTAATGCTGATGAAATGGAGTGGAACAGTATATCCCTATCCCTCAAGAAAGAGTAAGCTGAATTACTGGAAAACCACTTCTAAAATTAAAAAGCTTAAAAACAAGTGACTTTTATTCAATGATTGCAGGACTTTTATTTTCTGAAACAACAGATTTGCCCTTTAAGTAAAAGGTTTGTAATAGACTTTAAGCTTCAGAACATATTTAAGCATGTATTTATATTTTAAGCTAAAACATTTTTTTCATGATGAGGAATATAAATGTTTAGTTTTACTGTTTTACTATATTTTCAGTGAAAAACATAATATATTCCATTAACTATACTTAGTATACTTCTAAATGTTAAATACTTCCTGTAGG
This sequence comes from Protopterus annectens, assembly GCF_019279795.1. Classification (NCBI taxonomy): domain Eukaryota; kingdom Metazoa; phylum Chordata; order Ceratodontiformes; family Protopteridae; genus Protopterus; species Protopterus annectens. The sequence goes on along the minus strand of NC_056748.1, from coordinate 1,095,757,935 downwards.
AGAATATCATTACACTATAGGCAATATAACTGGTAAGTTTCAGACTATATAAGTTAAGAATGTTATTTTATTTCTTTAATTTTGCTTAGTGTGTGCATTGCTAGGTTAATTGAATGTCAGCTCTAAGTAATATGTCAATTAGAAGTGCTGGTGATTTTGTCTTCTTTGTTCTTGTGTAATACATTCCTTTCACAGGTCATTTATGAAGCAAGCAAAACTTACAGAAAGCTTGAAAATAAAAGAATGTTCTAGTTGTGTCAGAATACTGGCTTCTCCCTTGCCTTGATTCCCATCTTGAAAATCTAGGGAAAAGTTCATCACTGATGTCTGTGAAAACAGAAAGGAACTTTTTGTTTTTTCATATATATATATATATATATATATATATGTGAGACATCTACTCAGAATAGCATCTTTTTTTCTTTTCTTAGAAGTGAATAATTGGTAAAACAAAATCTATAGTAATGAGTTATACTGAGCTGTTGCTAACATATAATTTACTTACATTTTGCTGAATTTTAATAGCTTATGATGTACTGTTATTAATTCTCTCACAAAGACTAAAACACACATTCAAATTAAACAAGCAGGAATTCTTTAATCTAGAGTCAATATTGCTTGTAATACTAGATGTGATGCCAATGTACTGGCTCAGCAATCAAGGAGCCTCAATCCTCACCACTAACACCAGTGAGGGGCATCCATATAGGGAAAGGATAATAGATATACACACAGTAAAGTGCAATTTCCCTTAAGAGCACACATAGATCGCAGTCAGTCTGGGGCTGGTTTCTCCCTTTCTCTCCAGGTCCCTGATAAGACTCCCCACTGACAAAGCTTATACGGTCCAGCTCTCAGCCTAGTGGGCAAGCTAAAACCATCAGCACAGTCTCTGTCCAACCAGTGCTTCATGTCCCTGCCCAAGTAGCTGACACAGACACACTTTGAGATAAGAGTATATACAACCACACAGACACTCCTGGGGAAGGCTGGCACAGGTTCTCCAGCTGTGCCCCTTTTCTGCCAGTCTAAAAGGTAGCACCAGCTGCCACCACCCACTAATATTTATCAGCTACTCAAAGGCCCTTAAAAGAGTGTCTAAGTATTACTGTGCAATATTATTGATCCAAATGGTAAGTGTGAGCTAACAGTCAAGACTTATTTGGAGTGACCTGGTACAGCATCACTATATACATGCAATGTACTCTTAGAGCTTAAATTATCTCTACACAAACCAGCCACAGTTAAAAGGTTTAAAAATACTTAATAATAAATAATAAAAACATAAGATAATACTTATTACTACACAGTGCTAGTCAAGAGTTCAGAGATCACAGAGAAATACTTAAAATAATACCGTAGAAAAGTTCTGACATCACAGAAAAACACTTAGTCTAATCTTTTTAATTCCTAGTTATTTCTAAGAGAAAACACAGTTCTAAATAACTGACATATACAGCAAAGCAGTTCTGGTGATGTTGGATGTTCTCAAGACAAAATGCTCTGAGCTCTCTGATTCTCTCTCTTTAAATTGATAACATAGAGCTGCTTCACATGACATCATTCTTCACACTTCTCTGGTGTTCCCAGGCTAACAGAAACTACATTTACATTCTTTACACCTGGTCAGAAACCAGTGCAATAAAGACATTTATATACATGAAAATTCTAGCCATTAACTCTGGTCTTAAAACAATAGGCAGGATGCCTCCCTCTAGACATATCGGCTCTGAATTTGGACATCAAAGACAGTCATAAAATGGTTGACTTAGCTTTCTTACAGCAGAGTGCACTGTTGTTATATTTTTGCAGTTCAATATCCAATGCATTCTTTTCACATTTAAGAGAACAAGCCTGTGGCTTACATTAATATTTGCAAATGACAGAATTATCTACAAAATTCGATCTGGCTAGGTTGGCAGCCTTTACCTGTCTTCACACATCTCCACCCATGGAGAACCTAAGCTAGATTTTCAAGTGCCCAAACTGTTTAAACAATGACCCCAGTGACAACTAAAACAAATATAAAATAATAAAATCACTGTGTTGCAGCCAAAGCTCTCCACAACCTTCCAATGGTATCAAACATTTTACTGAGAGATAAAAATGTTTAAAAAGTATCATTGAGCACTTTCATCCCCTCAGAATGGGGATTTCATCAGAATACATGCCTTCTATTAAGTCCAACATTTATAGCCCAATGTGTTGATGACATCACAGCCACACAAATACATTTAAAGGCACAACCACTTTTTTTTAAAAAATACAGCTTAAAAAACTTTTATAAACACCTGAAACCATATTTACCGCACTAAAAATAAGCTTTCCTAACTTCATGGAAATTTTTAGCATAGCCTTTTGTCCTTAGCTCACTTAATTAATAGGGGTTTTACAGAAATAACTTAATTTAAACCTATATCCTCCCCTGCCTGCAGCTTGATCTGCCATTTGACTTATTTTTCTTCCATTAAATTTCTGTAGTCTCCCCCTCTAGGGTTAAGTAATACTTTCTCTAAGATTCCAAAATAGAACCCGTGAAAATCCCTACAAACTAAAGAATGCCTATACAGTGCATTGTTATTATCCTTAGTGGATATCTGGTACACATGTTCATATATCCTATTACATAATTGCCTTTCGGTTTTGCCAACATAATATGCTGGACATCCCTTTCACAGTGCAAGGTGTATGACACCTGACTTGTGAGAGTTACCCTTAACAAATTCTACTTTTGTTTTAAGGGTATTTTCTAAAATAACCATTTTACAATCTACTATGTAGCAACATTGTGAACAGGATCCATACTTTATAGTACCATCATACTTGTTAACTCGTGTGTTCTTTACATATTCAAAACTTTCTTTTATGTTTACCCCAGTTTTCTATTCATAGGAGGGTCTCTCTCCTATTACCCTTTTCAAATCTGGGTTTCCCCTGAGAATGGCCCAGTTTTTTTCCAATATATCCTTCAATTTCCCTACCTTCTCCCAGTATAGTAAAATCATAGCCTTTTCAAAGTTTTTTGTCCCTGAGGTGACTCTCTAACTATGTTAAAATTTCCTAACAAGGGTTTGAATCTCTTACCCCATTCCCTTCTAACATAGTCCACATTGGTGGGTCCTCAGGAAAGAGGAAGCAAAATCAGTCACCAGAAGGTAGGACTTCCACTGGGGAAGACGAGGAGGCATGGCAGAATGGTCTAAGCCAATATTTGGTGTCCTGTTTGATTTTAAACTCTACAAGTGGAGAAAAAAGCATGAATGAACTGAGAAATGGTGCTGGGACAAAGGAGAGTGGTGGAAATAGTTTTTCCAGCGTTTCCACAATGCATGGAACTGGTGCAATGCCAAAAACCACAGGTACTGTTTTATATAATGAGGGGGAAAGGGGTTTTGGCTTTAATACTGCAGTTTAATGTGGATGAGATTGATAAAGTGGATATAGACATTTTTTTTAAAAAGCCTTTTGTTTTCAATGACCAAAAAAATATGGGAAACAATATATAGACTGTAAAATATGCAACGAAGACTGGGACTTTGAAAGAAAACATTTTCCTTTTAGAGAAAAAAAATGTTTGATGTTAGAAGTCTCCAAATGGAGAATGCTTATTTAAATGAATGTTTACAGAAGAAAATTGTGCCAAAAGGCCTAAGGGTTACAAATTTCCTTTTGGGATAGAATATGATGAAAAACTGATTATTGAATTCTCTGAAATGTTTAATAAGCATGGATTACAGCTTGTGGAAAATAATGTTTTATGCAATGATTCTAAACTGTGTCATTTGATTAGTGAAGTTGAGACTTTAAATAATGATATCAAAAATGACCTGTTGTTTTCACAATATGAAAATCTGTATTTTAAACAGTTTAAAATGGTGGAAAACAAGTGTAACAGCATTTCTGTCCAAAAAATGTAAAACATTACAAAGGGATTTAAAAGAGTATACAGAGAACAGAGCATACATTTTGAAACAAAAAGAACATAAAATTGCTGGGAGGGGGGTATACCTACACCCACACCCACCCTTACAAATAAGAGTATATGTATAGGAATGAAAGGAGAAGTTCCCTTTACAACTCTAATGGTCATGACAACAGTTTTCAGTACAATAATTATAGAAATAATCAAAAATGTTTTCATGCACAGGAGAAATGGGATGTGGGGGAGAGAAAAGACAAGGCAAGGGCACCAAATCAGTGGTTCAACAGAACCAAGTGGAGAAGGGAATAACAACTAACAGTGATGATGAAATTTCAAGGAATGGACTGGTTAGCACATTTAGGGGTTACCACATTTATAATTATTCAGGAATAACTTTAACCAAGGAGCATTTTCTGTTACTTATGAAGGGGTTGAAATATGTGACAGCTAGAGGCTTTGATTACACAGACACCATTTTGGAGTTAAAAATATACATGAGAAAACTGAATTTGGCTTTCCTATTTAGGGACCGTGATGAACATATTAGTCTTACTAGGAACAAAGAAATTAAAAACAAGAGTGTGTATAACCCACCTATGGACTCCACCCGAAATGTTTTTGAGAGGGCTGTGACTGAGGATTTATATGCTCTAAAATTAAAAGAAAAAATTGTTTTTCATATAGAAATCTTAGTGGGGAAGAGATGAGATTACTTGAACAGCTCAGAAACAACAGGACAATTAGGATTATGCGTCCAGATAAAGGGGGTGGGATGCTCATTTTTGATGCTTTACATTATTCCCACAAAATCCTAGAGCTGTCACATGACACTAGTGTATATACCCACTTTTCACTTAATGAAGTCAACATTAGTTACCAAAGAATAGATTATTACTTGGAAGAATGCCTATTGGATGAATGTATTACACCTAAAATTTACAGCTTTTTGAAAGTCAAGAACCCTATGGTGGCTACCATTTTTGGAATTCTGAAAACCCACAAGGGTTTAAATAATTTAACATTTCGGCCAATAGTAGCAGGACAGGGGTCAAAAATGCACCCTTTTTGTGTCACCATAGACTTTTGGTTAAAACAAGTTGTGAATAAAGTGGATCATTTAGTAAAAGATTCATGGAACTTTTTGGGTAGAATTAAGGAAGAGCTTTGGGAAAACAATTTGATTTTTTTGACCATCGATGTAGTGGATTTATTCACTTGTATCCCTAGGGAAGAAGGGTTAGATATGTTTGCTAACTGTTTGAATAAAATGTCAGGTTTTTCTAATCAGAAAGTAAATTTAATAGTTTACTTCATGGGAGTAGTTTTAGACTACAATATATATATTTTGAAGGAGAACACTTCAAACAAAACAAAGGTGTTGCTATGGGAGCCTCATGAGCTCCCATATTTGCAAACTTGGTTCTCCTTGACTGGGAAGTAAATAAAGTCTTTAGATGTAGTGAAAATTGAAGTATATATGTTATAGTCTACATTTAATAATGAAATATCCTTTCCTTGTTTAAATATAGGTAAGATTATTTTGTCACTCTGAATTATCCTGGAGACATCACTCAATAATTCTAAAATACTTAATGGAAGCAGACTATATGATTCTATACTTAAACCAGTTATACCCGGAGCTTTACCACTTTTCCCTTTTTAAAGTTTCTTTAACGTCATCAGGATAATAGGCTTATTCAACAGAGATTTTTGTTGGTCATAACATTTATTAGTAACATTTTCTTTAAATACTTGTCAATTTTGAAATCATTAGGATTATTAGTTTTATCATTTTTAAGATCCTTGTTGAATTTTTGAAAATATTAAGTATTTTCTCTATGCCTGAAGTAAGCTTATTAGTGTGAATATTTTTGATATTATTGATTTGTGCCTTTTTAGTTAACAGAAATAAGATATTAATCAATCTATGTAGATTTTTGAAGGCATTGCATAACTGCAATTTTATTTTTTTCTAAAGCTATCTCCACTTTGTGAGTTAAAACTGTTCAATATTTTGTCATTCATTTTTAATGACTTGAGTATTTTCTTATTTCTTTCTTGTTCAGACCTCACTTTGTGTATTTCATCTTGTATTTCTAACAACTCTTTATCCGACTCTTATTTTGCTACTTGCCCATCTTCTCATTCTATCTTTAATACGCATTTTAAGGACTCCCATAGTATGACTAATAACGTCACTATTATCATTCAAAGATTAAAAAAAATATATTGATTTGTTCTTTATGGTAACTCATAAATTCTTTTAATTTCTTCATATGTACACAGATTCTATAAATAATCTGAAACTTCCTTATATTCATTAATATATTAATAGTTTTAAAATAATTCATTTTGAGTAAATCTATAGAGGTATAAATCATATCAATTATAGTTTGTGTCCTATGTGCATAAGAATAATGAGTGAAGAAAAATGGTTTATCTCCTGCTTTTACTAGTAAAACAACTAAATTATTACTAAGCCACCTGTTTAGCGCTTTAGCTGATGCCAGTATTTTAACTTCCTTCTGTTCACTTGTATCTTCTATACTAGATATGCCATTAAAATACACTGCTAAAATTAAACTAGCCTTCAAATAACTTTGCAGTAAGTTTAATTCATTACATCCGAGTGACGCCTCCAGGTAAATCTGCAGTTACCTCCTACTGCTCCTCTAGGCATCAAATATTACTTGTTCATACTTGTATTAATAATTCCAAAATCATGCTACATACAAGTTATCAGAATATTGTATCTTGAAGCATACATGATGGCAAACACAATTGTATTGATATCTGACCTCTGTCAAAGAGTATTTGTTAGAATTGTAAAGTGATAACTTCATTTTTAAAGCCTCTGGCCACACCCACTAGGAGTTAAAGGTACACACTCAAAAGAGTTGTACTGGAGGGAATGAGTTAAGAGATCTTTAGTCACTCTTGCCCCTATTCCAGGGAATCCAGTAAAAATTAGCTAGTGTATAGAATCTACAGTTATATTTAATTATTACAAATGTATACATTCCATTGGGATCAGTAATAGATTCCATGACCATTGGCATTACAGTAGATTTTCTCCAAAGTATAACTGTTTCTCTCCACTTTTTGTTTGAAGAAGCAGATGATAAAGATATTTCATAACCCAAGTTATCAATCAAGTGAATTTCTTGCAAGAATATATTGTCTACTCTATTTAATATTAGCTATCTCATTAATAATTTCCTTTTTTTGCCATTATTTAATCCATTTACATTAATAGATAATAGATTAAAACTACCCACACTGTGTATTTAGAATGATTTCTTTTAAAAGACAATGTCACATTTGTCCACCATTATATATTTAAGACTCTAATGCTTTCCTCCAACACTATCTTAACATTCCACATTTTTTGGAATGTTTCTTTTTACAAATTAAATTAATAAAACTCTTAAATAACAAAAACAATCATGTCTACAACTATAACTGTATATATTGCCAATAAAACATAACCTATCATGGATACTTAAGTTCATAGTTTGCCTATCAAATAGACAAACTACTGTACTATCTCTCCAGCTACCAATACTTAGAAATTCATAAAATAACTATCCAAAACTACCATGACTTAAAAATAATTAATATAATATTCAATAATTCAATAATATATTATATATGTCAGAAATAAGAGATTATAAATTTAGTTATATATTTTGCCATTTAAAACTATGCCCCATGTTAGTACATATAAGTTTAATAATCTACTTCTATGAATCACAAATATTAAATAATCGAATAGTATAATAAATAGATATTTCTATAATAGTGGTATAAATTTTTCATTAAATATTCCTAAATTATTCAATCGTTCAACATTACTACAACTAAATATCTAAATAAATAAGTAGAACAGAGTGGGACCTGAAGAGATAAAGACAGCTGTAAACTTACAGGTGACAGGTAATCTTACCATACTGAACTATAATACAAAAATGAAATCAATGCACATATATATATATTTATCATGCTAAAAGATAAAACATACACACATTTTATAAATCTAACAAAAGCTTCAAATTAATTTTTAAAATACAAGGGTCTGTGTCTAAAATGGGTAACACTTAACATGGCAAATATCAAAATATTTAAAAATCTTTTAGCTAATTAAATTACTTCATAAAAATATGTACATTACTGATGCTGAAGAGAGAATGTCTTGCTATTTCTATGCAGTCAAAAAAATATTTGTAGTCCATATTGTATTCAGAAGTTATAATGTGCTTAATTCAAATCCCATTCGCCCTTCCCAGGTTCAAACAATGAAAAATGTACTCTATTTTCTATCAAAATGGGTGTACTGATTCAGCAATATGACACTCAAATTTCAGCTTTGATTTATGAAATCAGTTATTTCAGGTAGCCTTAGTGAATCTAATAACATGCAATATGCAAAAAGCTTCTAAGTTCACATGACCAACTTCAAATTTCAGTTTTCAGATTATTTTCATCTATTTTATAGGATTTTCTATGTAAGTTGTATGAGATCTTCTCCATTAACATTTCTTCCATATGCAGGTATATGTAATACACATATTTCTTAAAAGCAGTTTGTTATGTAAATATATTTTCCCCATATTATTTTCACACTAATATTTTATCTTAGTCTATATTTCTTTTGTTTCTAAAATCTTCCACCAAAGAGCAATTTAATCATCAGCTCTCTATTAAAGATTATAGTATGTGTATATATTTCTTAACTTACTGATACTGTTCTTTTATTAATCTTACATATTAGATACTTCATTCCTAGTGCATTTGTGTATTATTCACAAGATGTTTAATCTTCTTATTTCTAGTGTGAAGACAGGTAAAGGCTGCCAGTATAGCCAGAAAAAAGTTTGCAGATAATTCTATCATTTGTAAATATTAATGTAAGCCACAGGCTTGAGCTCTTAAATGTGAAAAGATTGCATTGGATATTGAACTGCAAAAATGTAACAACAGTGCACTCTGCCATAAGAAAGCTAAGTCAAGCATGTTATGAATGTCTTTGATCTCAAAATCGGAGCCGATGTGTCTAAAGGGAGGCATCCTGTCTATTGTTTTAAGACCAGAATTAATGGCTAGAATTTGCATAAATAAATGTCCTTTATTGCTCTGGTTTATGGCCAGGTGTAAAGAATGTATATGTAGTTTCTGTTAGCCTGAGAACACCAGAGAAGTGTGAAGAATGATGTAATGTGAAGCAACTCTGTGGTATCAATTTAAAGAGAGAGAATCAGAGAGCTCAGAGCATTTTGTCTTGAGAACATCCAACATCACCAGCACTGCTTTGCTCTATATGTAAGTTATTTAGAACTGTGTTTTCTCTTAGAAACAGGTAGGAATTAGGAAGATTAGACTGTTTTTCTGTGATATCAGAACTGTTCTACGGTATTATTTTAAGTATTTCTCTGTGATCTCTAAACTCTTGACTAGCACTGTATACTAAGAAGTATTGTCTTGTGTTTTTATTATTTATTATTAAATATTTTTAAAACTTTCAACTTTGGCTGTTTTGTGTAGAGATAATTTAAGCTCTAAGAGTACATTGCATGTATATAGTGATGCTGTACCAAGTCACTCCAAATAAGTCTTGACTGTTAGCTCACACTTACCATTTGGATAATAATACTGCACAGTAATAATTGGACACCCTATTAGAGGCCATTGAGTAGCTGATAAATATTAGTGGGTGGTGGCAGCTGGTACTACCTTTTAGACTGGGCAAAAAAGTGCACAGCTGGAGAACCTGTGCCGGCCTACCCCAGGAGTGTCTGTTTGGTTGTATAAACTCTTATCTCAAAGTGTGTTTGTGTGTCAGCTACTTGGGCAGGGATACAAAGCACTGGTTAGACAGAGAGAGTGGTGGAGGGTTTAGCTTGCCCACTAGGCTGAGATCTGGACCCTATAGCTGTGCCAGTGGGGAGTCATAGTGGGGACCTGAAGAGAAAGGGAGAAACCAGCCCCAAACTGACTGTGATCATTGTGTGCTCTTAAATTGTAATTGAAATTGTACTTTACTGTGTGCATTTATTATCCTTTCCCTATATGGATGCCCCTCACTGATGTTAGTGGTGAGGATTGAGGTTCCTTGATTGCTGGGCCAGTGCACAAGCATCACATATTAATTGTTTGGCAGTGGTGGGATATCCACAACACATATTAATTGGTTGGCAAATACTAATTAGTATGTAGTATGGGTAGAGTGAATTTCTGTAGCTTGTGTACAGTGATCACTGAAGGTGTTTTGTACTCTAAACCAGCCAGACAGTGAATACTCAGAGTTCAGATCACAATTGTTTTATTTCTTCTGTTAGCTTAGTCAGGGAGAGCAGGCAGCATGTCAGCAGATGAGTACATAAAGCTGACAAGGAGCCAGCTGGCTGAGATGTGCCAGGCTAGGGGACTGGTGCATGGAAACCTGACTAAGGCAGACATGATTGCAGCTTTGGCCACAGCTATATCAGGAAACAGCAACCAGGAGGATGATCAGACTGGTAGTGAAGATGTACCACCCTCAGAGAATGGACAGCTCAACCTTTCTGCAGAAAACTTAAAAATCCATCTGGAGCTAAAGAGACTTGAGGTGGAGACCAGGAATTTGGAAATATAAGCAGTTGAGAGACTGAGATGTTGGCAGGCTGAGGAGAATGAGAAACTGCTATGCCTGGAAGCTGAGGAAAAGGAGAGGCAGAGGCAGCATGAGAGGGACACGCTGACTCTTCACCAGAGGTAATGGGAAAAGGAGTAAATGGATCCCAGAAGCACAAAACGTCAATAAATTTCTTCCGCAGTTTAAAGAGGGGGATAATTTTGATAGTTTCATTCATATGTATAGTATTCTCCATGCATGTCACATGTTAACATTTTTTTTTTGTGGTTGTTTTTTCTAACTACTGTATGTTTATATGTTACTACTATGCCACTATTTATAATGTTTGAATCTATCTGGTTACTTTATATGTATTTAGCATGATTTTCCTTTATTTTTCACTTTTATTTTTCACTTTAATTTTGAAGTTTGGAGCGTATCTCCCTGGGCCTCTACTGAAAATGGACATATATCCAGCTGGACTAGCCCGGTCAACAAATGTAAAATAAAATAAATAAATAAAATATGTTTGAGAGGGTATGCAAACAGTATGATGTTGACCAAAGGCTTTGGGTACGGTTCCTGACCCCCTTACTCCATGATAAAGCTGTAACTGTTTTGTCTAAAATGTCTGATGCTGCATGTTTTAAGAATTGTTTAACCTAACACCTGAAATGTATAGGAAAATATTTCATGAGCATAGACGCAAGGCAGATGAAAGTGTGTGTGAATATGTTGCTGAACTGAGCACTTATTTTCATAGGTGGGTGAGTGGATGTCAGGTCACCACTTTTGAAGGACTGGCAGACCTTTTGGTGAGAGGAACAGGCCCTTAGCACTTTGCCCAAGGACATGAGGATCTGGTTAGCTGATAGACAATGTGCTACTTCAGATGAGTTGGGGAAGAAGGGAAACCTATACCTAGCAAGCAGGGCATCCCTGCACAGAAAAGGGACACCCCAGTACTGCTATTGGTCTAAAGGAACCCATGGTGGGCAGCACACACTGCCCCAACAGAATCTGCCAGTAGCAGTGGAAGCAACTAGTCTAGGTACATGTCCAGGACCTAGGGTTAAATGTTTTGAATGCAAGCAGTGAGGCCATGTGGCATACAGATGTCCATGGAGGCAAGGTGTGGAACAAAAGATGAGACAGTAAGTGGGAAAGACAAAATTCCAGTAGTAGGTTGTCTTGAGACAACAAGGGTACTGAACTGCTATCCTGCAGATGTCCTGATAGGGAAGGATTTAGATGAGGCAATAGCATGTGGTTATGCAGTTACATGCAGGTATTCTAGGAGACAAGCATGTGGGTCTGGTAGTCTGGGGGAGACCCAGACAGACTACATACTTGCAGCCAGGACTGATGAAGTGGTTACTTCAGGGAGGGAGCTACTCTGTAGCAGTGAGACTGAATGTGAGCCACAGTTGCTTGTGGGTACTGATGTTCCCTTGGACAGAGTGACTGCAAAGGTAGAGGTGAGAAGTAATACCCAAGCTGACAGTGAGTCATCACTGTCAGAGGATGCCAGACTTCCTGTGGAAGGGGAGCTGGGAAGGGTTACAAAGAGAAAGTTGAGACAGGCTCAGCTCTCAGACCCTACATTGCCAGGCCTAAGGCAGGTAGCTAGGGAGGCACCTGATTATCAAGGGAAGGGAAAATCTGTTCACTGGGACAAAGGGTTAATGTATAGAGAGTGGACCCCTGATGGAGGGCTAGAAGGTGAGAGGGTACAGCAGTTGGTAGTGCCTAGAGCCTACCATTTGGAACTTCTATCCATAGCCCATGATATTCCCTTTGCAGGTCATATGGGCATAAAACATACAAAGAGGCATATTATACAGAATGTCTTTTGGCCTGGAATTTCCAGAGATGTAACAGGGTACTGCAGGACCTGTGAGCAGTGCGAAAAGGTAGGCAAGGCAAGAGACAAGGTGAGAGCTCCTTTGATGCCTTTGCCTGTGATTGAGGAGCCATTTCAGAGGGTAGCTATGGATATTATGGGGCCTCTGAGTACCCCAAGTTCCACAGGGAAAATGTATATCCTAGTGGTAGTGGATTATGCTACATGATACCCTGAGGAAGAGGCTCTGTCCTCCATTGAGGCAGAAAAGGAGGAAAATGCTTTGTTAGAAATTATCAGTAGGGTAGGTTTCCGAAAAGAAATACTGACTGACAGAGGTGTCAATTTCATGTCAGACCTGTTGGCTTGTCTGTGGAAGTCCTGTGGGATGAAACACCTGAAGACCAGAGAGGTTAAACTCTACAATCAAGTCCATGCTACAGACATTTGCAGAACAGTTCAAGAGGGACTTGGACAAATATTTTCCCCATCTGTTGTTTGCTTATAGAGAGGTTTCTCAGAAATCCACAGGTTTTTCACACTTTGAGTTGCTGTATGGGCATAGGCTGGGGGGACCTCTAGATTTAATTTAAGATGTGTGGGAAAGTGAGAGTGAACCTCACAAGGAGTCTGTTGTGGCATATGTCACAAACCTCAGGACAAGGCTCAGGGAACTCATGGGCTTGGCCCAGGAGAACCTGGCAGAAGCCTAACAACAGAAAAAAGTGTGATATGACAGGAATGCTCGAGCTAGAGTGTATGCCGTGGGGCAGCAGGTAATGGTTCTCATTTCTGTCAGACACAACAAGCTGCAAGCATCTTGGGAGAGACCCTATAAGATGGTAAGAAAGGTAAGTGATGTTAACTACATGGTGGAACTGCTAGGCAGGGGCACAAATTGTACCATGTTAAAATGATGAAACCTTACCATGATAGGCAGGCCCTTGTGCTGAACATTTGCAGTGGATTGCAGGAGGAGTCTGAGGGAGATCTGGTGACTGATCTCCTCAGTGAGGCTCGGACTGACACCTCAGTGGAAGAGGTAGCAATGTCCCAGCAGCTATCTCCTACTCAAGTTCGAGAAATTTGAGCAGAGTTACAGGAATTTGGGGACATGGTCACTGGGAAACCAGGGTGCACCCACCTGGTACAGCACCAGGTGGATACAGGACCCCAAAGGCCTATTAGGAAGGCCCCTTATAGGGTGCCTGAGAGAGTCAAACAGACTCTAAGGGAGGAGATACAGGAGATGTTGGAACTAGGGGTGATTCAAGAGTCCAACAGTCCTTGGGCCTCCCCAGTGGTGCTGATGCCAAAGAAGGATGGCAGCACCAGGTTCTGTGTGGACTACAGGAAATTAGTCACACAGAGTCAGATGCTTACCCTATGCCTAGGACAGATGAGGTCCTAGAGCAGCTGGGTGAGGCTAAGTATCTTACAACCATTGATCTTACCAAGGGTTACTGGCAGGTGCCTTTGACTCCCAGTGCTAAAGAGAAGTCAGCCTTTGTGACTCCTTTTGGCTTGCATGACTTCACAAAGATGCCCTTTGGGATGAAAAATGCTCCAGTAACTTTCCAGAGACTGGTAGATCATATCCTAGCAGGAGCAGGAGGGTTTGCCCTTGCATACCTAGATAATATTTCTATCTACAGTCATTCCTGGCAAAGTGCACGTTCAACATGTCAGGGAGGTGCTGGGCAGACTACAGAGGGCAGGGTTGACTATTAACCTGCAGAAATGTCAGGTGGGTATGGCACAGGTCTCCTACCTGGGACATAGAGTGGGGAGTGGTAAGATAAGGCCAAAACCTGCCAAAGTAGAAGCCATTCAAGCATGGCTTGCACCTGTTACCAAAAAGCATGTGAGGGGATTCTTAGGGACAGCAGGGTACTACAGAAAGTTTGTCCCCAGTTATAGTACCATAGCTGGTCCCCTCACAGACCTGACAAGGAAGAACAGGCCAGATAAGGTAGTGTGGACTCCACCATGTGAGAAGGCATTCCAGAAGCTTAAAGAAGCTTTGGATTCAATTTTCACTACAAGATTAAGAGGCATAGTATATTAATTAATAAAGAGCAAACATGAGTTGTAGCCAATGAGTAAGGTATGATAATATGAAAAGGGTAATAACTATCTTAGATTTAGCAAAATAAATGAATAAGAAATTGGCTCTAATTAGCTTAGATATCAAGACAGCTTTTGATTCTGTTGATTGGAACTACTTGTTTAAACCTTTAGAAGTATTTGCTTTTCTACAATAGTTTATTGGAATATTTAACAAAACTGTATAGAGACTCCAAAGCATATGTTAAAATAAAATTTTACATTTCTCAAGGATTCACTTTAAACAAAGGCACAATGCAAAGGTGTCCCTTACCCACTATACTATTTGCATTAGTTATCAAACCTTTAGTTAATAGTATAAGAAGCAATGAAAAAAATGATGGATTCTCAATTCTCAATTAACAGAGATTGCCAATCTAAAATACAAATTTTTGCAGATAACATTTCACCTACTATAGGGGATTTCAATTATTCAATTGAAGAAATAGATGAGGAAATTGAAAAGTTTCAAGAAGTATCACAGCTGAAATTTAATAATAATAAAATTGAAACTTTAGTGTTTAAATTAATTACTAGATAGTAAGTTTAAATATAAATATGGATATAATTGGGTAGGAAAAGAACTAAAATATTTAGGAATTTAGGAATAAAAGTCTATCAAAATGTGAGTAAGATTAATAATTTTGAAGAAATAATAAGTGTTATTAAAAATTGATTTTTTTTTACTATTGAGGGTAGGATATAACTTTATATCATTTTAATATGGCATTCAATAGACTTCATACATGACAAAAATACGTTTAAAGAAAATGGAAAAATGTTAACTTTATTCTTATGATATCCTCAAAGGCCAAGAATTTCTTATAGAAATCATATAAGATTATGGGATTATGGTGGTATTAGCTTCCCAGATGTAGTATTGTATCTATTGCTGCAAATTTTAACTCTGTTATATTCCACATAGACTCAACTTACACTAGTCAGTTTTAAGTTTATTAAATATGATAAATTAGAAATGTGTAACAGTTCTTTCATCTGGTTAACACAATTTACCATAGAAGGAAATTCATATCAATGTTTATACTGTGCATATATGTAATCAATTCTTAAAAACAGTTAAATATGTTTATAAAACTGCATTAATATCAAAATAGAAATTGCTGTGCTTTCCCACTACACACACCTCTAGATTTAAGGAAACTCAGAACAATGTTAAAATGAATTTACAGGAAAGAAATGGATTGATATAGTCTTTCTGCTTAGAAAAAGGAAAAGCTAAGTCTCCAGAATATTTAATGAAAGGATATAAGTTGGATGAATCTTCTACCCGGTTAATATTATGCATCAGTCAGAAATTAATCGAATTTGTAGATAATAAGTGAAGAGGAAAATAACACGATTCCCCCTTTTATATGAATATATGAATGCTATCATTGAAAGTAGACTAACCTACAAAGGAAGCTTGTCCAAGTTATACAAGTTAATTATAAATAATAATAATTTTGATAAAAAATTCTGGAAATTTAAGGTAAGTGAGTGACTCTATAGATGTTAAGAATAAAACCTTGCTACTTAAATCAGTTAGTCAAACTTCAAGTTTATACTGGAAAGTTTTTATGTGGAAATATATACATAGAATGTTTGTTACTCTCTATAAAATCTCTAAGTTTAGTAAAATTACTTCTTCTGTTTGTTGGAGATGTAGTAAATATATAAAAGCTGAATGGACATGCATGTTTATGGACTGTGGGAAAACTAAATGTATATTGGGAAGAGATAAGCATGTTTTAAGGGGGTATGGCCTGATAATTGTTCTTTAACTAGATTAGTAATACTAATGAATGGCTTTTTCAGATACAGGAAGTAAAACAAACAGCAAAAAATGTTTTGGGCTCTCTTGGCAGTAGTTAGAAAAGTTATTGCAAAAAATAGAAAATCAAAATCAGTTCCTATGTTCAAAGAATTTTTAAATTTAACAGCAACAGCATGCAAAACTGAAATAGAAGTGAACAGAATAAGATCTATAAATCATATTAAAACTGTTACTGGTTGAGTTGTGTGTATATACTGAAAATGTGTTAAACTAATAACCGTTTCTTATAAAAAAGATAGAGAACTCATACCAGTTATGATAATGTGAGATAGTGCCAGCTATGCCAGAGAAAGTAAGGCAGCGGATGTGTAACATGTGCTATCATAGCCAGCTGGAGTTTTGTAAAGAAATATATGTCATTTGTATATCGGTTGTATATCAAACTGATTTGTATAGGTGCTTGTGTTTAAAATGTATTTGTAAAGTTGCTTGTGTTTAAAAATGTAACATCAGTGGGTCCTGCTGGACAGAAATAGAAGTACACCTGTATGTCAGACTGTATTGTAACTGTTGAAAATAATATTGTAATAGAGGGCACTGGAAGAGAAGAGGTTAAGCTCAGTCCAGCTAACTTTGAAAAATAGTCTTAAATTAAATTACCTGGTAGGCCATAAAGACTGTGTCTTACAACTCTGATTACAGGCAGAGATGAAATGTCTGTGAAAACAAGGACTGGGAATCCTGCTGTATTGTCCTTAGCAGTGAATTAATTGCTTCCCTGGAAGGGTGGAAGTGTTGAAATAGTTTTATGGCTTCCAGATGCTATAACACATCTTAGCAAAGCTCTGTCTATGTGTAGAGTAACACATATGTGCAAGATTCTGGTACAGTTTCTAGTAAAAGAGGGTAGTATGGGAACCAGAAGTCAGATAACTGAATGTGTTTGATGTCATTCTGTTATCCAGCACTGAAATAATGTTTTAATACTAGATGAGACAGAAGTCTCAGAGCAATCTGTTTTTGAAACCTGACATAGAAGGATCACTCACCTACATCTTACCTTGCTTTAGTATTTAACCAGGGAATAGTAATTCTTTAGATCAGTCAGGAAAATATAGTGAGATTAGTTAAGTACTGTTTTTCTGTATCTCTGTGAATCTATTCATCTGTGTTATTTTAACATTTCCCGTAGCTGGAACTTAGGTGTTTTATTGTGAATAGATATGTAGTATTTTCATGTTCTTTTATTATTTATTACTAAACATATTTAAACTTTTCATTGTGGCTAGTCTTTTCGAGAATATTTTAACCTTTGAGAGTATGTATATTTATTTGGTGACACTGTGGCTTCTCCTGGAAGCCTTACTGCATTGATCAAACACTACCATTTGTATTAGTATTAATTTTACTCAGTATAATTGGATATCCTTGTAAGATCCTTAGAATAGCTGGCTTTTGAGTGTCCTGATGGCAGTATCTACCTTATAGTCTGTGCAGAGGGGCATGGCTAGTAAATCTGTGCCAGGCTTTCCCAGGTGTGCATGTGTGCGCGCAAGCGCATATATGTGTGTGTGTGTGTGTGTGTGTGTGTGTGTGTGTGTGTGTGTGTGTGTGTGTGTGTCTGTGTGTGTGTGCATGTGTGTGTGTGTGTGTGTGTGTGTGTGTGTGTGTGTGTGTGTGTGTGTGTGTGTGTGTGCATGCATATGTGTGTATGCACATGTGTGCATGTGCATGTGTGTGCGTGTGTGTGCATGTGTGTCCATGTGTGTGTGCATGCACGTGTGCGTGCGTGTGTGAAAATCAAATCTCTGAGTATCTGTGTCAGTTACTTGGTGCAGGAACACAGAGCACTGGTTTCATAGATACAGTGGTGGAGGACCTGGCTTTTGACACGTGGCTGAGGACTTAACTCTACAGCTGTGTCAGTGGGAAGTCTTACTGGGGGCATGAAGAGAGAGAGAGAGAGAAATCCTGGGCTGAGTGTGTTCCCTGTGTGCTTTTATGGCAAATTGTGCTTGGTGCAGAGAGCTGCATCTGGAAATACTATGTGCACCTATCTTTGTTCCAAGTGAATGTCCCTCACTGGTATCAGTAGTGAGGATTCAGGCTCTTTGTTTACAGACCCAGAGGGAGGATGTTACACCAGTTATCAAAAAACATAAACTTCCTCATTATTAGAGTTATAACTGGTAAAAATGCTTTGAAGAGAATCTTTAGATCACCTTTTCACTATTTGTGATTAGATGAAATGAAAGCCCACTTGTATTTATTTTTGTATATGGTTATAATGTATGCATTTATACATACTTGTACACACACACACACACACACACACACACACACACACACACACACACACACACACACACATATAATGTCTGTGTTTTTTTGCACAGTGGTGCATATACTAGGAAGTAAACTTAAGCTCATCCATACAATATTGTTGTGGAAGATATTTAAATATGTAAGGAGCTGATGTTGAACTCAGTTTAACAAAATGTACCTGGAAATCTAACCTTTCAGGGAATTGTCTACAATCCAACTTTCATCTTTAACAAAGCTGTGCTCTTTTCCTTTCCTGCCTCTTTCCCTGTATGAAGTAATCCATCAGTTTTTATTTTGATTAACATCTTCTCAAGGCAAGTGGTCACTTTTCATATTACAATTTCTTCCAGACTATGTTTGCCATCTTTCTCATCGTGTTTACTCACACCCACGTATGATATATTTACTGTCTTCACTCTATTTCTTAGTGTTTTATTTCTGAAACCTTTTTTACTGTAACTTTTATTTTCTCTCTTCGTTGGTTTACCATAATTTTGTCGAACATTACTTTTTTAACAAATGCCAATGGTGGTTGAACTTGTTTAATTTTCAGATAATTGAACATCCGATATTTTAAAGTGCCATTTTTTGAAAGTGGTGAGTGGGGATTTGGAGGGGGTTAGTGTGTATCTGTGTTGGGGTGTTGCGGTATAGGTTAAGTAAGGGTATAGGTAGTGTGTGTTCGCCTGTGATATGTGTGTTTTAGAGTTATGGACAGGGCAATAATGTAAGGGATTAGATCTTGTGTAGTGTGGGTTTGTGTGTATGAGTGTGTCTTGTGTATGGACAGTTTTATGTGAAAGTTTTTTTAAGGTATGGTGAGGGATTAAGTTTGGGGGACAGGGTTAGGGTTAACACTATTACTATTCAAATAAATTGGAGGTTAGTGTTATGGGGGATGTTTCTTGTTAAGAGCAGGAAAGGAACTTTTTTTTCCTTTTTCAATGTTTTACTCATTTGTTTGTTAAAGTAATTCAACATTTTATATGTTCGATCTTTTTGTTTGTGCTTTTTGTTTGACATTAAGTTTGATCATACATAAAATCCTTACTTGTCACAAGTTATAATATTTCTGCATCTTCTACTCCATGGTCTACCTCTTTTTCTTTTACATTTCTTTGTAAAATGTTTTCAATTATACAACAATGTTTGTTACTTCCTTTTTCACACTATTCCCTCTAGTATTTCTACCATTCTCACTGTCAGTATCATGTCTGGCTTGTAAACAGATGCACCTGAAAACATTTGGTCCTCTCTTGCATCACTTCCTGTCCCCTGCTACTCACTGCTCAACAAGTTTTAACATGTCAGAACCAAGGCACACCTTTGCACAAGTGTTTTCGTACACGTCTGTTTGTGACCTGTCACTCATTTCCACAATCTTACATCACCTGAGTGCACCTACCAACAGTTAAGGGTTATTAGTTACTGGGCTGAAACAATGAGGCTTACTGTCTGATAGCAATTAAGAGTTTTTTTTTTCAGACTAAACCAAAAAGCATTGATCTTAACAGATTTGGGGACCTGTGCTCGGGTAAAAATCCTTAGCACTGAGCCAGCAGATTCAAAAAAAAATGTAGTTCTGATTTCTTAAGGTGAAACTTTTTAGAGGTGAAAGATATTTTAGGAATCTTATGTCCTTCCTGAGTCTGTGCATTAAAAGTTATGGTATTTCCCATTTGGATCTGCAGTTTTTGGGCAACTGAAGAAAAAGAGAAAACAAAAAAGCACCACATGGTAGCGTTAACTTTAGACTGTGTTCATGGACTCCTGATTTTCCATTCAGCACTCTAAGCAAGTTAAAGAATCGGTTATAGCATTATGGAATCACTATGTTTTTAGTAATCAGGTTATGTGTGTATGTGTATGCACTGATTTAGTATGGCACAGAATAGAAAGGAATTAGTGGGAAGGAAAGTGTACAGGGAGCATTCTACAAACCTGCCTTTAAGAAGTGCATGTTTAATGAACGGTAGTAAAAGTGGTGGAATGTACATCAAATAAATTGGAGATTACACTGGCTGGTGAAAAGGAAAAGAGAAGGGAAGGAGAAAGACAACCACAGAATGACTAGCCGCATCTTCTTTTCAGACTTATTAAAACTTGCCGTTCTGCTGTCAACTTGTTTGTATTTATCATTCAACTTCGTGTGCAGACAGATAAGTATACTGTGTTGTTAGGTTTATATTAATACCCTAAATCATGCAGCTGTTTGAAAAGAGTATACAGTAGTTCAACGCATTTAAAAAGATTACCTGAAACTGAAACAAAATTTTATTTTGTTTTTTTTTTCTGATAAACAAGAGCATGGTGACATAATTGGTTCAAAACCAAGGAAATATATAATAATTTGAAAAAGACTAGGCCATATGTGCAGATATATGGAACACATTAACTTAGAGATAATATTCTTTACTATTTCAAATTACACCATATAGTTTTTATTCTTTTCATGACTGTTTTAACTTTGCAGATATTTAACTGTCTGTGTGACCCGGGCAAGTTGGATTTGACAAATGAGTTTGAAACCTGAAGATTTGTCCATGGTTAGCATGAAATTTATCAATATTTTAATGTCTTCCTATCACAGGGGAAAGATGTCTTCAGCATAAGATGATAGCTCATCTTGTGATACTGGGGCTTGTGCGTAATAAGTTTACAAATTCCGATACACACACTAACAGTTATGTTAGTGTATGATGAGCATGGGGGTGGGTAATGAATGGGGCTTAAAAGAAATCCATATTGCTGGGAGTGTGATACTGCACTGAAATGCCTTCATCTGTCATACAGCAGGAAAAAAAGTAATTTATGTCTGAGGCATCAGGAATGATAGTATGGTCTGAGATCAAGGAAAAGCACCACATACAGTTAGCTATTAATAAAGTGCTAAGTCTATTATATGTACATCAGTGTTTTCTGAAATAGGGAGGAGGCTTGAGCCATTTTCAGGGGACGACTGCACATATCTGCAAAGGATTCATACTTGATGAATTAACTATTTATCGGATCGGACGAAAAGCAGAAATATTGGTTAATGCCTTCCATCATGGCCAAAATCAGCACAGAATGTTTGATATTCTGGACCTGTGCAGATGAACAGACTATGTTCCTGATTCTGTCCTACTATGTAGACAGTTTTTTTAAACCTACCACTGCAGCAGAAAAAAGTCATGTCAAGAGTGCAATCCAGTATGAGATACCTACTGATATTTTGGTCCTGTGCCAACTATCAGAGCTTGCTCCTGTCCTCCTACTTTCTAGCCAGTTTTAAACCTACCACTGCTGACAGAGGGAGAAAATAAAGTGCATAGTACAACATAAGCAAAAAGCCTTCTCTGCAACATTGTTATAGGGGTTCAAGCTTATCTAATTAGGCAGTAAGGACGGAAGGTGATTCCCCCTGTTTATTTTCCCAGCACAAGCATTGAACTTGCAGGGCAATAGCCTCTGTAACTTAACATGATGTTGATGTTCATAAAACAACAGCCCACCATATCTAACTGGAAACTATTGCTTTTCATCTTATTCAGATCAGCATTCTAAGAATTCTGCACCAAAACAACCATGCATCTCCCATCACATTTCTAATTATAAGCTCTGCTGTACCAAACTCTACCAACACAAACACCTTTACCAGACAATATTTTCTTTACTGTTTATTATGTCGCTAAAGAGCAATGCTTAATCTCCTCAGTACTGTGCTCCTTTTTCTGCTAGCGCACATTACTTCCAAACTCCATCCCATAAAGACTTATTTGCTCTCTAATCTTCTTTTCCTCAGCTGTTGCCACAAACACTTTGGTTCATAGGTTCATAGGTTGGTACTAGCTATATACAAGCCTAGCCATAACAATTCCCTGGATATTTCTTCCCACAATATTTACTTCTCTGGACCCCTGTCTAGCAGGGTGACTGACATGAACCCCTGGATGAATTTCCTATCTTTGACGCATCTCTCTCTTCAAACATTGCATCTTAACCCAAATACATTTAAATATGAATACATTCCGCTTTCATAACAGCTGAGGAACCTATGCAAAAACATTGAATATAAGCTCATATATTTTCCATAGCAAATTCCCACTTTATGCCTACCTTGCTTCCACTGTCCTGAGATTTACATCCCAGTACTGGTCCTGCCAACATATTTTATCAACGTTGATATCCCACCCATTGATAGCAAGTTGAACTCCCTAAACTCTTCCATATCACATTCAAAGTATTTGCAGCACACTTGCAGAATCCCATTCCTGGGTAGCTCACCATTCCCCATATAACACTAATAATAGAAACCTTGTTAAAAGCAGACATTAAGGATGATGAAATGCTTCCTTCAGATTATAACATCTTTAGAGGTCAAAGACTACAGAAAAGAGCTTGTGGAGTTGTAGTATTGTACTCCAATAACCTAGGGCTATTACCTTTCCACAATATAATAATCTTCTTTAGCAAAGAAAAAGGCTTCCTCAACCTCCTTAAATAAATAAGAACAATTCTCTGTGTATTATGGTACTTTACATTCCCCTCAACAGCCACCACTCCATTGTGCTGGACACTCTGTTATGGGCTGTATCAAATATTAACTGGGAAACATTAATCTTATGAGGCCTAAAACTGAACTAGACTATCATATCCTTAAACTCTTCCCCTCAGTCTGGTAACTGATTTCTCCCATTTACAAAATATATTAAAATCCAAACTAAATAAAACAAAAACATTCTTGACTGGATAGTAACTTCTGCTCTAGATAAAATTAACCAAGTTGGAACTTTTCCAGGCACACTAAGCGACCATCACTCCACATTTGATATTTGAGAAAGTCTCACTCTAACTCAGTTAGTTACTGGACCCTGTAAAATATCTGATATTAGATGTAGCCATCACAAAAGTCAATGACCTTTTCATAATCTCCTTAAATGGACAAGGTCCTTTAAGAAGGAATCAAGTGAAAGACAATCTGGCAACTTAAGCAAATTAAAAGAGAGAAGATTTGCAAAATGTGGCACACCAACAAAACTTGAGACAACAACCAAACTTGCATACAACTGCTTAACCTGTCAAAATAATTCATAAATACTGTAAAGAAATTCAACTCCATAAACAGAAATGCTTCTAATCAGTCATTAATAACCACCTCAAAATGGGTAAAACTTCACAACCTAAACCCATTCCTACTGAAACTGACACAAATATACCCTGTAAATCAATGTTTGTCATATCTTGTGTTGCTGCCTCACTGATTCCAACACTCCTCCTGGCACTTTGGGCGTAGAACAGTCTTAGTAATAAACTCAATCAACATCTCTAGCAGTTCCCACCTGTGTACAGTTATCAAAAAGCAGAAAAAAAAAGCGATACCAAACTGAAGGTTGCTCACACTATAAACAGACAATAAATAAAAACAAACACAGCCGGCAAAGGATTCAATAAAATAATTTATTAATAAGGATTAGCGCTTTCGCGGGGTTATCGCTTCATCAGATTCAAATATAAAAATAACATCACCACTAACCATACTACACATAAAAAGAAAATCTTACCAATCAACAACCGGTATAAATAAAACAATTATTATATTAAACAAAGATCACCTCCTCCTGTTTAAGGCAGGCCTAAGTGGAATACCAGAATTTAGCCCTGGAAATTTATGTGCTTGTAAAGATATAATCCATTTTACCTCAAGCATTTCCACTTGATTATTAACATCACTCCTTCTATCGCTAGATTGGACAAAAATCAAAAGCACTGTGCCCTGATAAGGATGCATGATTGGCTAGGGCATTGGTGAGAACTCTACCCAGATGCGCTAAAATACGTTCTCTTAAGTGGCATATAGTTTTACCCACATAAAAACATTGACATGTATGACATGTGGCTAAATATACTAAATTATTACTTCTACAAGTGGTCATGAACCTGGGCGAAAAAACCCGTCCAGTTACTGGATGAACAAAGTAAGTATCTAGGGCAATAGAGGAACAGGCTTTACAATTATTACATGAAAAAGTACCCCTTCTCACTGCTGATTCAGAAACAAGATATTTAGGTCCATAGCATAATAACCTTTTTATATTCATATTATTCCTAAAAATAAAGCCGGGGCATTCTCCAATGATATGCCCTATTTTGCTTTTAGCTAACAGGATGGGCCAATTATTTTTTATAACATCACAAAATTGCTGAATGCTACTAGAAAAAGTAAAAAGAACATTAGATCTAGTACTGGGATACTTAAGATGGTTAGATTTAGATTTAGCATGTCTATACACATCAGAAAAATAAGGAGCATCCTCTATTCTTTCTCTGATGAATTACCTCAGAGTGTATGTCATCTTTATGTTCTCCCCAGTAACCTCTATCCAAGAATTTCATACAGATATTATCCATTGTCTACCCCATCACATTTTCATCTGTACAAATGCGGGATACCATCAGAAATTGACCCTTTATATTAGGAAAAATATGTGAAGGGTGCATGCTAGAATGATGCAAAACACTATTTCTCCGACATGATTTGCTATAAAGCTTCATTTCCAAACCGCCTTGCACATTTGTATACAAAGTAACATCCAGAAAATCAATGGTGGTCAAAGAATGATTCACAGTGAACTTCAAAAACACAGAGGTAACTGCTATATAAGAAACTAACTCAAAAAGTTTATCAGTCAAACCTGCCCATAAGACAAAAACATCATCCACAAATCTCACATAATGTTTAATAAACTTATGAAAAGGGTTGTTGTTAAATACATGGTCATCCTCCCATTGTGCCAGCACATAATTGGCATAGCTCTTGGCACAAGGGGTGCCCATGGCCACCCCTATTTTTTGCAAAAAATACTGATTTTCAAATAAAAATATGTTATTACTCAAAATTAAATCTAGCAATGTACATATTAAAGTAATCAAACTATGATTATAATCACTATAGTGAGTAAGAAACATCCTAACTGAGTCAACACTCTCTGAGTTGGGAATCACTGTAAATAGTGTTTCGATATCTAAAGTTACTAACAAAACATCTGGTAAGTTTAATCCTTCAACTGAATTAAACAGATTAGAGAGGAAATGCTGAGTATTTCTAAGTACCGGAGGAACTTTAGCTGACAAAGGCTTAAGTTTATCCTCCACAAAAACAGAGAGGGGCTCAGTTATCCACCCACGTCCAGAAACAGTTGGACACATTGGTGGACATTGCAAACTTCTATGGACGTTTAGCAAGCCATGCATTACAGGAATCAGTGGATTTTCAACCATAAAAAATGTATAGGTGTTAATGTCAATAACACCATACATAAGTAGGTTATACAAATCATTACATATAACTTGTATATATCTATCTACGTCTTGGGAATGAATAGACAAATATGTACAAGAGTCAGCAAGCATAAGACCTGCTGACAAAGGGGGACCATAGTTGTTTTAAATAGAAGTGACTGTTTGGCATGGATTAATAATATGCCTGCTGACTCTTGTACATATTTGTGTATTAATTCCAGAGACATAGATAGATGGAAATGCAAATAAATGATATTGAAGTCAATTGATATTTGAGTATAAATCAGTAGATAAAATCTAATATATTAAGGAATGTCTTTTTTTCCCAATTGTGCATGCACGCGTGTGTGTGATGGGGGGGGGGGGGGTTGTTGCTCAGCTTCTGTATGGTGCAGTATTTATTTTTCTATATGGAGCTCTGGAGTAGTTTTTTTGATAAGTGGAGGAGGGTCACTGAGTTTTCATTCATTTTGAAGGAAGCTCACAGCTGAGTCTACGAACTTGTATTGTAAAAGCATGGAGAAGAAAATGAGGCTTTAGTACTGTATAATCTGTGATTTATCATTTTCGCTTTACATGGGCTCTCACTTGAAAATCTGTTCCTGATTTATTTAGAGGAACTAACTAACGTGATATAGTGGCAAGAAGTGATTACATTTTTTACTGTGTATTAATTGTAATAATGGTTGCTTGAGTAAAAGTATGACAAAGTCTGGGATTTCTTGTCTGAATACTTTGTGATAACTTGGGGAGGTATGTCCACCATCTTTATTGTATTTATTTTAAGAAATGAAATATTTTGCTATTCCTTCATGTGAGCAACCATCAGGACATCTTGATGGTCACATGCCCACCTCTGCTGTACTGCTCCATCACCACAGATTCTCTTCATTTCCGTTATGCAACTCCATCAGCATGGCAGTTCTCACCCACCTCTGCCATGCAACTCCATCAGCATGGCAGTTCTCACCCACCTCTGCCGTGCAACTCCATCAGCATGGCAGTTCTCACCCACCTCTGCCATGCAACTCCATCAGCATGGCAGTTCTCACCCACATCTGCCATGCAACTCCATCAACATGGCAGTTCTCACCCACCTCTGCCATGCAACTCCATCAGCATGGCAGTTCTCACCCACCTCTGCCATGCAACTCCATCAGCATGGCAGTTCTCACCCACCTCTGTCATGCAACTCCATCAGCATGGCAGTTCTCACCCACCTCTGCCATGCAACTCCATCAACATGGCAGTTCTCACCCACCTCTGCCATGCAACTCCATCAGCATGGCAGTTCTCACCCACCTCTGCCATGCAACTCCATCAGCATGGCAGTTCTCACCACCTCTGCCATGCAACTCCATCAGCATGGCAGTTCTTACCCACCTCTGCCATGCAACTCCATCAGCATGGCAGTTCTCACCCACCTCTGCCATGCAACTCCATCAGCATGGCAGTTCTCACCCACCTCTGCCATGCAACTCCATCAGCATGGCAGTTCTCACCCACCTCTGCCATGCAACTCCATCAGCATGGCAGTTCTCACCCACCTCTGCCATGCAACTCCATCAGCATGGCAGTTCTTACCCACCTCTGCCATGCAACTCCATCAGCATGGCAGTTCTCACCCACCTCTGCCATGCAACTCCATCAGCATGGTAGTTCTCACCCACCTCTGCCATGCAACTCCATCAACATGGCAGTTCTCACCCACCTCTGCCATGCTGCTTTCCATTTATTTGCATATGAGGCTTGTCAGATTTAAAGGTCTGTAATTGCTTGGGTCTGTGGAAGGTCCTCCGTTATGCAAGCCAATGACTGCAGCTATTCTCTATTCACATGTTATAAAACCCTTATGGAGGCTGAGGTTGAATAATGTTGTTAGCTGTGTGGCTAAATCATGCGTCATGCTGTTTAAGATGCATCCAGAGATATTATCACAACCCATTAATGCAGTATTTTTAGCTTTTGATAGCACTTTT
Organism: Protopterus annectens; assembly: GCF_019279795.1. NCBI lineage: Eukaryota > Metazoa > Chordata > Ceratodontiformes > Protopteridae > Protopterus > Protopterus annectens. The sequence goes on along the minus strand of NC_056748.1, from coordinate 1,095,730,095 downwards.
AGGACTTCAACTTGTGTGACAGTTTTGGGAGTGTAATGCATTGGCAGACTTTAAAAATTACAACAAAGAAAAAGAGACCAACTTGAAGGTTAACCTTCACTGTATAATAAACAGCGATAATGTCTACAAAGAAAATGCAGTGAAGGAAATACTTGATCAACTCAGGAATACAATAAAACAAAGTTTAATGGATTACAAAGTTTTCGGACTATGTCCTTCCTCAGTGTGTATCAAATGCTTAAAATCATAATTTCTATCACAATTAGTTAATTGGTATCACATGACACAGCTTTAACACAATTTAAAAGGTATATCAGCATTTTAAAAGACTCAGGTAATCCACAACATATTTAAAAAGATAAAAGGATAAAAAATAGAATCCTTCCTCATGAAGGGTGCAATTTTTCAGCCAGATCACTAGACTAAGCTGAGGGTTCAGGTCACTAACTGTGATATACTGGTGCTTCAGACTTTGTATCCTTCAGAAAGGTGCATGCTGGGGAGAAGTCCAGTTGTTTAGCAGCTTTCTAAGTTTATAAGAGCATGAGATTTTCTTTGAAGTGGACTGTGGGGCTAATTTGCGCCACGAGGGGCGATTTGCGGGATGTAAAACAATTTTTTTTTGTTTCCATAGTTAACTTAGTGGAGTGGACATTGGTTTCCTTAGCGTTAGTGGAGTTCTGGCAATTCTGGTGCTTAACACCATGCCTTCAGCCCTGTAATGTAGTATGGAGGGTGAACATTAGTTCCCGGGCTTAGGTAAGGTTGTTCATGGCAGCGCATGCTCAGTTGGGTTTTGCATCAGCTCGTTGGTTCTCTCCTACCTCTAAAATTATACAGATTTTCACAGAATGTTCAGACTTGCTTCATATTTTAGGTCTCTTCCTCATAAAATTGAGGTTTGCTGGCAAATGGTTCAGGATTAAGTCAGGAAATGATGACAGACATCGGACTCTGCTTTGGAAGGTATGTTAATGCAAACTTAGTTGTGCCATTAACTTTCTAAGTAGGGAAGAGCATATTTAAAGATTGTTTATTTTAGGCACGTGGAGGTGTTATTAGCATATAGTAGTAGTCTTTTTCTTTAAATTGGTTTACTGTTGAAAGGAAGGATTAAGAATAATATATTTTTCTTCTTAATTGGTCAGAATACCAGTCAATCCCTACATGTCTGGTATCCCACAAACATGGAAGAACAGTGAAGACTTAGCTTTCAGCTTTATCTCAGCTGTATGTATGGACCATATGTTGAAAGGAATTTTAGACAATGTCCCTACAGTGTTGAAGGATTTCTGGCAGTTATATTATTTAAAGAACAGAGATTTACTAAAGATGCATTTCTAGTCACAGCTGACATCAAGGAATTGGACATGGTTATCCCACAGAATGTAGATTTGACATGGTTAAGGGGGATTTTGTATCTAAAATTTATTACATATGAGGACAATGATTTAATCTGAGAGTTCATGGAGATAATATTGAAGTGTTGACCAATAAGTTTATGTTTAAAGAGGAATTTTAATTAACTCTTTGGGTAGCAATGGTTGCTGTCATCGCACCTATTTTTGGTAAACTAGTCCTGTACTATTCGGAAAGGAAATTTGTGGTGATCTTGGATCTTTATAAATTTGTTGACATTTATCTATGATCATCTTCATCTTGACAGGTGACACACACACAAGAGACTGAGGAATTCAAATATTTACATGAGGCTCCTAATTTATTTTGTTTTGTTTTACAATTTACTTATAACATATGATCAAATAAAATCAATTTTTTGTAGGAATTTGGATAAGGAGAAGTTTACTTCAAATAGTTTTAAGAAGAGCACATTCAATAATTCCTATATGTACTTTCCGAGTAATCATCTGAAATGGATGAAATGAAATATTAAAGGGCAATTTGTTCCACTATATAAATTGGTATCTGAAGATGTTTTTGAATTGTTGGTTGAGATTTTAAGAAAGTTTGTTGATAGGTCATACCCAGTTACCTTGCTTAATGAGGTCATTAATGAAATGGAGGCAAAAATGAGTGACAGCTCTGCTCTGATCCTAAGAAAGCCAATGGTGGTGAGGTCTAAAAATAAGAATACAACATATTTTAATAGGGCTATGTGTTTGATGTTTGATATTAGGATGTTATATATCCCAAAACTCATTAGACATTGTCATTGTTAGATTTTTCCCTTTTATTGATTGACTGGGTTTGCAGGGGATAACCCCTCATTTGTATACAAATGTGGATTTAATTTAAAACATTTTCCATCCATCCACGAGGCATGTTGTCTTGTGGAAAGTGTAAGTAGTGTAACTTTATGCATAAAAGGAAACTTGTTAAGCTATCATTGAGTGTTTACTATTGTTTGTTTAATATTACTCATAGTACTCATTTTAGAATATTTGTTTATTATTCTAAAATGAGTGGACAGTGCAAAACTGCTGTTAGATGCTTCCATTACTGTTTGTCTAATAGCACTGTACTTGTCATTTGTAAATATTTGCAAACTGTTTTTATTGGAGCTTTTCTCCCTAGATCTCCACTGAAAAGGGTTCTTTGTGATCAAATTATATTTCACTGTGCTGTCTTAAGTGCTTGTTAACTGCAACTAATGTCCTTTGCTTTATTTTATAGTTCAGTAAGTATGCTACTTTAACCATGATATAATAAGAGAAGGTTATGATCATCACCCTTCTGATTTTTTATATATGCATATCTCTTCTATCATCAGAATAGAAGATTTGATTCAAAATTGTTTAGCTATGCTTTTGAGCAGCCTAAACAACAAACTATCTAACTCAAATTGCCAGCATAACTACAGCTGCACTATTCAGAGAAATAAAATGGACTTCAGATTATTCATGTTTTCTCAGCCTGTCCATACCAGCCCAAGTCATAGTCCTCTCTAATTAATTTGATCAGCTCCTACAACATGCTAATTATGTGTCTCAGACAATAACATATTAAAGAAACTGAGATGTCCACAAAACAATATGTTGCCTTATGTATGAATCCTTGAAACACCTAGCATTATCCCATCATCTTCCTATTATTTCTTTATATAATCTGATACTTAATCACCTTTAAGCTGCAAGAATTTGACAAAACTCTGTTTCACTACTGGATGGCCCAGTTTCCTTGCAGTCTGTCTAATACAGGCCATCTACTGTCTGTCTGTACCCTGTAGCAGTATGGATTCAAAGAAACACTGGGCTCTGTACAAATCACAGTGGTTTCCAAACCCTTAAATAGAAGCTCTGACCACTAATTAAATACTGTTTCCAGTTAGAGAGCTACCAGACAGCTGAAGTTTGGACTCCCACCATCTTAATGTTCCTTGTGTGCATTGGCTTGCTCCTGATAGAGTGTTTACTGTACGTTTCTCAAATCTTACAGTAAACTCATTTCTTACTGAAACATCTATTTTCTATATTTCCTCTTGTATTTTTCTAACCACGCAAGAATTCTGGATATAGCCAAAAATAATTCAGGTATAAAAGTCCAAAGATCAGGGACAAATTTTCAGTATTACTCATAAACATACCTTTGTGCTAGAATAATACATTTTACACTAGTATACATTTCTGGACGTATATGAATTCTGAAACTTAGTTATTTAGTGACTGCAATCCTCAATGACTTGCCAGAAAACCACAGAGTTTTATGAGGAAAAATATAGACATTCAGTGAAATCCCAGGCAATTGAGAGGTAGTTTCCTAACTTTTTCCCATCTGATTCACCTGTCTCCATATTACTAACTTCTAGTATTAACTCTGCATAACTATGACCAGTCTTAATACCGTTCAGTGCTCACTGCCACACACCCCTGCCCTATTCCTTACTCTCCTGATTTCTCTCCAAAGAACTCTGCTAAACCTACTTCCCTTGTTTACATTATTGACTTTTATGGCACCATTTGTTTACCCACCTAATACTACCATTCCTTAATTAAGCCCGCCTGTAATTATTTCTGGCACGACCTCATGCATTCCTCAATCAAGCCCATGTGTTATTATTTCTGCTGCGACATCATGCCGACCTCATGTGTTCCTCAATCAAGCCTGCTTGTAATTATTTCTGCTGCAATCTCATGCATTCCTCAATCAGACTTGCTTGTAATTATTTCTGCTGTGACCTGGTAATAATCAAGCTGCGAGCTTTCTTGCGGTGAGCTCCCTAGCTGAAGTCATTACTGAGTGTTCCACATTTTGCCTACTTGTTCTACATCGTGTGAGGTAGTGCTCCACATTTTGCCTACTTGTTCTACATTGTGTGAGGTAGTGTTCCAGATTTTGGAGAAGAAAGGTTGAGAACTCTGGTTTGAGTAAATACTGCAGTCTTTCTCACTTTGCAGGGCTACTGTGGGTGTGTGAAACACATTTCTCTTAAAAATGGCTACAATAATTATGCCAATCAGACATTTTAGGTGAGTTTGCAAGGCTACAGGGCTAGTGTGCATTTAAGCTGGAATTTATTACTATGGCCATTTTTTGTATTTAGACAGTTGAGGTGTACTTAGTCAATTATGTGGCTGAAATTGTTTGGTGCAATGCAGTCTGTGGATGAAGGTAACTTTCCTTTCTCATTTGAAAACTGTCATTGATTTGTGTATTCATGTGAAACAAAGGAGATGTATTACAGTACCCAGATATTTTGCCTTTAATGGTTGTCTGACTTTGTATTGATATTGTTCATTTCTGTCAATGAAGCTGAGATTTATTCTTGTGTGCCATTACTTTTTTCTTTGGTGCTTCACAGTATAATTTTCTGATAGCAAGGAGTTTAAATACATTACTGTGACCATTATTTTTATTTGTTCACAATCAGATGCCTGAGGTGTATACTGTAAATTGTCAGTAATTGGTGTGCATATGTGCAGGAGTCAAGTCTTTAGGTGAATGTGACTGAACCCTACACTGATTTAATTACAGTTATTTGATTTAGTGAAGCACATTCAAATACATTAATGAAGTTGTATTGTAATTTCTTCCAGAGTATACACTGCATGGGAGTTAAAATAACTGCTGTTAAAATGATTATTGATTTGTCATTCTGGAGGTCTGTAGTGTATGTAACTATGACCAGCAAGTATTAAGTACAGTACTGCGACTGTGTTTTTTTTTCTTTGATTTCCACCACAATCAAACTTGAGAAGTGTGCTCAGTAAGTGAGACATGTTTGGCAGGTTGATATTGAGGCTATAGGACATGACTGCTGAAGATGGGATACTGCTTCTCAGCATGATGTACTTGCCATAATTTCTGACATGTGGTAGCAGGAGATTCCAATTGTCTGGGCCAAGTTGGAGAAGCTTTTTTCCCTAAATTAAACAGAACTTTTATCTCTCTGGGGCTGTGGCATTAATGTCTGAGGACCTGGGGTGTAGATATCGCTTGTAATAGTTTTGCTAGAGTGTGCTGTACTTTGTGCAGATGGGTTTGTAGGTGAGGCATGAAAACTGGTGTGTGACATGGACAGTAACTTTTGGGAAGCCAGTCGGCTTCCTTCATTGGCACATACTCAGATTTGCTGGAAAGTAATTTAAAAACGACAGATTTGTAAACAGCAATTAAAAATGTATAGAAATTCTAATTTAAGTGCCAGAAGCAGCACTGTGTACTCATGTTTCAGAAGGCCATTACTGGTCAGACTTCCTCTGTTTTTTTCCTGCCTCCAAAGGATCAGTCCAGTGACTTGGCTAGCTGTCCCTAATTACTTCATTCATTCCATGCTGTGAGAGCTCATTCATTCCCCAGTGATGATAGATGGTAGGCAGCAGGCAAACTTTTTGTTCCTGTAGACTGCCCCCACTATACCTCTCAACATCTTAGAGCAAGCAATCTGGACAAAACCTAAGATAATTGAGGGGGGGGGTGCAAAAGCTCCAAAACAGGAACAGATTTTAAATATTGCTCTTATAAACTTAGAAAGTTACTAGAATAACAGGATTTGTTATGAGAAACAGATAAAAATATGAGGCAAAAATTGGACACTTGAGAGGTATGCCCATGGCAATTCTCAGTGTTCCACTGCATGCTCCTTACTAAAGGGAGCATACCTTTGTACACTGACTCCGATACATCCATATACAGTAAGGCAGTATGCTCATAGACTCTTGCTCTATGGATGCAACACCTAGTGCTCCTACTAGGAGAGAGGTATAGTGGGGGCAGATCTCCCTGTGGATGGGAGATCGTAGGTTTACCCCGGGAATCATCTCTGTGTCAGTGCTGGACAGAGGCACAACAAACTAATGGGTAAAGTATTTTTTCATATAAGGGGTGGCGTAAGCCACAAAACTTTGGGCTAGGCTTATAAATGCCTTAGGGCAGATAGCCTAGTATAAACCTATGAACCTATGAACTAAATACCACCCAAGTGACATGCCAGAGCTGGAAAAATGGAATTGCACATTCTTAAGTCAGAGATTTCTTGGAATTTTCCCTTTTCTCCAAGGTATGTCAATCTCTGAAAAGTTTTATACAAATTTGGGGGTGAGAGTGAGGGGGGGGGGTGTTCCTCCTGCAAAAAAAGTTTACAGTAGAAAAATGACTATCAATATTTGCTCTCCTGCATTTTTGGTATTTTCTTTCTGTGCATCAGCAAGCAGAGTTAAGAGAGTTGACATTTCACTAGGGAAAGTGAAAAGTGAGTAGGCAGTTTGTTTAAAGAGACCTAGATATAAAAGGATTGCACACGCATGTGTAAATAAAGGATTCTTCCATATCTGTATTATTAGAATTAGACTATGCACAGATGTGTTTACACACACACACACACACACACACACACACACACATATATATATATATATATATATATATATATATATATATATATATATTTGTACTTGTCTATATATAAAATATGGGTTAAAGACAAGTTTTTCAAAGTCAACTTGTCGAACTCAGAAAAACGTACAGCTGATTTAAAAAACAGCTGGTTGAACTTGTAGTCTGTTTCTCTGTGTAAGATTGCAGCCCACTGGGGATAGGATCATTTGCCCTTTACCCACTGTAGTGGAATCTCTGAGTTGGTATATGTAATTAGCAAGGGGTGTGAAAAGTGCAGAGAGGAGCTTGCCCCATTCAAAAACATTTTTTTTTTATTTTTTTATTTTCAGTAAGGTGCTGATCGACAAGTTGGGTTCATTCAGTTGCCTTTGGATGCACTGAGTTTTTGATGTATGGTTATATATTTATAATACAGACATATGCAGACGTGTAAAATTAGATATTATATAATGACCCTCCCCCATTAATATTCCAAAATGTGCACGCTGATTGGCCAGCATGCCCATTGTAAATCTCACAATATACAAAAGGAAAAAGTTCCGGTCGCCCCAAATTTTTTCCATTGGTATAAAGTCCTCAAAACATTTTTTTTAACAAATTAAAAAAAAAGAAAAAACAGAGCAACGGAGACTTTCTTTTCTCCATTGCTTCCATTTAAACATTTCAAAGCATTGATGTACTGGGTATGCGTGGGACAGAAGTCCCATACGCATGCTCACTACATCAAAACAAGGAAGCAGTGTACCACAACCAGCGGAAGAACAGTAATGCACAGTTATACAAAGACATTATTTAAGAAAAGTAAGTATTTTTTTTCTTAAATAATGTCATTGTATAATAGCAATAACCGACTTTGTGGTTGTGGTATATTGAAATTTACCCATGGTTGGCTTTATTTAATCACTCAGGCTTCGCCCTCATGATTAAACCACACCAACCATGAGTAAATCTTCAATATACCACACCACGCAATCGGTTATTGCTTTATTATATTTTTTTTTATACTTTTGAACCACAGTTGGTAGCATTTATTCTATAGAACATTAATAACCAGAGGTAAATGCTGAAGTTTACAGAAAATACTATATTCTCAGTAATTCCTTTTGGTTCTTAATAAGTTATTTGTTTCTGTCTACATAGAACAGATAGAACAGGTTGTTTTTTTTCTTATACAGTGAGCATTTCATTAGTTTATGGCAAATTCCATTTCTATGTTGTACTACCTTTTACGGTATGCTACAGCTTTACTTCAGTCTAATGTTGTGTGACTGCTGTTCAGTCTTTATATAGGCTTCCCATGACAGGTGATCCGTTACCCATAATCCATGGAAGCAGCGTGTATTGAATTTCCCTGCTAAATGACACACAGAAGCTTCACTTCTAATTTCATCATTTATCTGCTTATGAGCAGTGTCATTACGCACACTGAAGAAATCACGGTCCCTTAGTTCCAAATCACAGAAATTGCCAACTGGTAAATGGAGACTAAACTATTGAGACTGGCAGTGGAATCAAGTTGCTCATATGGCTACAGACCTTGTAGCAAAGTTTTATGTTCAACGACAAATGCACATTTTATTAGATAATCACGAAAGCAGGCAAAGAGCTTCAACCTCTTCATCCATTATAAAGGTAGAAACGTGTTGTAGAAACATTATCTTACTGTAGCAGAAACAGAGACATTCTCATCCAAGGTGCAGATGTGTCATGTCTGGAGGCTGGCTGAACTCTTTAATAGGTCCATCCATTCACAGGTAGTTACTAGGCATACAATCCAGTAGACCATCGAGGAGCCTAGCCCAATGTCTTAAATGCCCCAAAGCACAGCCTGGTTAAGTGACTTGTTCGAGATCACACAGTAAGCAAATTGAGGCTGAGGGAATCAAACCTTGTCCCACAGGAAATGGCTTGTTAAAACTGATAGCCTCTGTCCCCACTTCCAGCCTAATGCAATATATTTATTTCTCTTCTACTGACTCAGAAGTCATAACACTGCTTCTGTTCCCTGGCAACATTGCAGTTTTGCAGTGACATAATTCTGGAAAAAGCTGGTTGTTGTGATGATTTGTGCAGCACTGCGGTATGCTTGGTATGAATGTCCAAATATTTTTTTTCAGCTCCACAGGATTTATCTTCAGAAAACAGCAAGTGTCCTGTGATTGTAGTGCTTAGTATTAGCCATGCATCCAAATGCATATGTGTGCAATGCATTTCCTTGTAATACACCCATGCAGTAGGTCTCACTGTATTAACAAGAAGTGATAATTTCTCTGTTTGCATTTTGCTCAGGGAATGCAGTCTGTGATCATTGTTCTCTTATATCCCACTGTAGAGATAAGATACTTATTCTATTCTACCCTACTTATACAAAAGCATATATAGTTCTGAATAAAATATTGCTTGTATGCATGTGTGTGTGAAAAAAAAAATATATATATATATATATATATATATATATATATATTTATCAGGAAACAAGCAAACTTTCAGCAGAGGCCCAGGGAAAACACTCCAGGCACATGTCTTTGAAACATGGGAGGAAACCAGAACACCTGGAGGAAACCCATACAAACACACGGAAGACATGCAGACTCCACACAGAAGGCACTCCAGCTGAGAATCAAACCAGAGAACCTCTTGCTGTGAGGCAACAACAGTACCGCTGCACTACTGTGCCATCCATAACATGTATAGTATATATAATGATATTTTTTCACACTATGGTCTGCACTTTTTGATGCATCTGGTATTAACACAGAAGATCCTGAAAATAAAATAATCCACAGTTGTAGAGCAACTGATTACTGGTGATATTGTTGCATAGCCTATGTTCTCAGATGATGTCAGATAGCTGATGTGTCCACATCAAAGAACAAGGAAAAAAAAAACAAAAAAGGAGCAACACCACATCTTTATCAATATAGACTTAAGGACGGTTTGCAATATACAGTTTGCCTTTTTCTGCTGAGCAGGAAAATTTCATGATCAAATTGTGCTCACATGCTACTTTTAGTTGGACGATAACTGTCATAAATGATGCAAAGTCCTTATTTTCAGAATTTGTTGGCTAATTCCAGACATGTAACTGATGAATAGCTCATGCACATATTGGAAATTGCAGTTGGCATCTCTAATTTGGCATGGTGTCCTTCCATTATGGATGAGTTATTGGACGTGTGTTTCATGTTAAACATCACACACTGGCAGTGCTAATACTGTCAGAGGAAATGTTTACTTTTTCAACCTGTCAAAACAGACTATGCAATATTTTTGTTACAGCAAAAAGGGTTCGCAGTATTACATCTTTTTCATATAGAAGATAAAAAGGCATAATAACTAACATTTCTTGACAATAATGTTTTCTCTTCCTGTGTAAGATGCATGAATTAAGCGAATTACATTGTTGCTTGAGCAAAGTAATTGCACTTTTGACTAGTTCATCTAATGTTTCCATTAAATAGCAGCATACTTCATCCTGAAGTGATCACTAGTGAATCTTTAATAATTTCTTACATTTTCCCTGTGAAACCATTTTTGACTTCAGAGAGGTACAGATTCAGCTTCTACCAGTCTACAAAAATGAACAATCTGTAAATTTTCTTTATATTTAAGCACAGTAGCAAATCACATAAACCTGCATAATGTAATAGGTTGTTTGCTGCTGCATTCATCTGGTGTTGTGCTATTTCTGGAAACCGTGGAAAGTACTGACAGCCATTTTCAATGTATTTGATCTTCAGGTAATGTTCCCATTAGCTGTCTGTCCTGCTGAAATCATGCTTACACTCACATCTGCTGCTATAACAAAAATAAAAGAACAACCTTAATTTATTTGGAGCTGACAATACCCATTCTTTAACTAACTTGTTTTATTTTTGGATCTGATAAGAGATGCTATCCTATTTTTGCATCTATGACATTTTGCCTTATTCCTTTGGAATATGCTATTTCTAGTTTTGTCATCATTAAATCTAATTGTAGCAAAATCTTGAGACAGACAGCCCCGGCTATTCCACCTGCAGGCCTCATTATTATATTTGAATTTTAGCGCATGATTATACATAAACTCAGACCTCTGCTATCTCCACTGACCATGTGACACTGCTTTAATGCATAAAGCTTCCTTCTTGACATATTACTTCCCCATCTGCAAGTGTCATGGCAGTAATTGCACCTCTACATGTAAAAGTTGAAGTGTTTCCTCCTGTCAGAAGAAGCACCATTAAACTGTGGGTCATGGGATATTTTAATAGCTTAACCCCGTGCTCTTCCCTCCTGGGAGCCTGGCTTTGGATGGATGTTAGGCTAACTTGGACTGAGCAAATGACATGGAAAAAATAGAAATGTTTTTTTTCAAGTGTTTATTTTCTGGTATTTAAGCTCTACATTTGAATAGGTTTTTGCTTGTTTGCATGTCGCACAGCATTGCACACTGTCTCAGGACTGTGTTCCGTAGCCGGACAGATAAATTCAGCAATTGTTTCCTTGGTTACAGCTGTAGCATATTAGTGTAGCCCTCATCCTTAGTACTTTCCCAGTCAAAGGAATACTGCTAGTGAGCTGAAACCTATTAAATTACCAGCAATACCCCCGCAGAAAATCCCCATCCACTGAGCTTCTCATTGATCGATCGTGAAAAGCCCCGCTTTGTGATACGTCATTACGGACAGTTGTACTACCTTTGGTTCTCCTGCCAACCTTGTTGACGTGGGTCTCATGAGGCAGTGTAGCGACTGCCTCATGTACACTGACAGCCCTCTACTAATAACTCACTTTACTACAGAGTGCAAAAGCTGTATCTATACCAAAAATCTTGAATCCATGCACTTTTGTACTCAAAACAGTAACACTGAAGAGCTTGTCTAGTCTCCCACCAATATTCATGCACATAGTACCTCTACTCATACACAAAATAAGCATCAAACACAAAAATCAACATATGCGGAGGTTCTCTAAAACACTTACTGAAACACCAGAGACCTTCAAAACATAAGACTGCTACAACGAACACAGTTCCCACAGCACCCATGACACATTGTAACACCAGTGTTTCACTTACTAAGCCCATAAAGCATAACACTCAAAAACATTTTCTTGTCATTAGGACTCAATAGTGAGACACATGGATGTCCCACTTACCAGGCTGGACAAGAAGAAAGTCACTGTCAGCTGCCTGTTCGGTGGCAGGATTCATCAGATCACGCGTGCACTCAGGTCGCTCAGCAACAAGTACTGTTATGACTCTGTCATATTTCATGTTGAAGTGAATGACCTGAGACATACCTCACTGGACTATATGAAGAGAAACATGACTGAGCTGTAAGTATGTATCCTAAGCAGATATGTCCCTAGCCTTGAGCAGCATACTACCGTCACCAAGAATGATGCCACAGTATAAACAAACAATTATTGCTTTCAATAATTGGTTTAGTTTTTGGTGTCATTCAAATGGTTCCAGTTCCTGTCAGCCTGGGAAGCCGTGCTCGACAACCCTTGCTGCTTTGCCAGAGATGGTTTGAATCTGGCACCTCTAGGGTTTCGGCTGCTGGCAAAGGCTCTTGCCTCCCCCATAGTGCCTTTTTTAGGTAAGGTCTAGAAAACAAAGTTACCAATCTGAAATTTGCCAATCATAACAAAATATAGGTCATGCTGCTAAATGCTAGGAGCTTAAACCAAAAGCTGTGCACCCTGGAAGCACTTCTATCACTGGAAGATGCTGAATATCTGTGCAGTCACAGAAAACTGTTTCAAGGCCTCAGACAATGTACCCCAGCCTTGCAAGGCTACAATGCCTTTCACACTTTCAGACTACAAAATGAACATGTGAGAACCAAAGGAGGTAGTGTTTTTATCTATATTAGAGATACCTCCTATCAAGTTAGACTGGACAACTCCATGGAGTTACTTCAAGTTCAGGTTATGGTGTGTAAGAACCCCATTCAAGTCAAGCCAGTTATCGATCTCCGTCCATGGGTCATGATAAGTACAAAGCCTACTTGACCAAACTCGAGACAATCCAAATATTACTGAACACTTTCTGGTTATGGGGGATTTCAATTATCCCACCACCAACTGGGAAACCTATGCTAGCTCAAAAGTTCATTGATTTTAACTCAAATGCCCTGGAACAAATTGTTCATACCCTGACAAGAGGAACAAACATACTAGATCTGGTCCTCACTAACATGTCAAACAGATGCACCAATGCAACTGTCAGACCCTCATTAGTTAAATCTGATCACAAATCAGTCATCTTTGAGCTGGCACTAACACCAGAACTCACAGAGGGTGAAATCAGACTAAAAAACGTCACCAAGGCAAACTATACCCTCCTAGGTGAAGGTATAAATGCATTCCAAGCCCCAACCCCAGCTGGAAGTGGTGACTACACCCAAGCTTACACTAAAACCCAGTACAATCACTTGCATACATGTATAGACTCTGCTGTACCATAAAGAATCAAAGCCAGAGCCCCAAGTAAAAACAATCCACCTTGGTGGACATCCGGCATCAACAAATTTTAGAATAAATGCAAAAGGTTGCTATTCAAGAAAACAAAGGTAAGGCCACACCAATGGAAAAGCACCCTCCTCTGCCTCAATAGGCAAATAAGACAACTTGTCAAATCCTCTAAGGGCTTCCTTGAAAAAAACTTAGCAAGCACAGCCAAGGATAACCATAATGCCTTTTGCAGGTACTTACATAGCCTAAAAGGTAGGACCCAAGCATGTGCAGAACTAGTGACCAACTGTATCACACACACTGACCCAACAGAGAGAGTAAACCTGCTAGCGAATAGGTTTGGAGACAATTTCTCTCCCTTATCCCCTCCAAACTTATCACAAACTCCTCCCACCCTACATATCTGAAGAGTAGTTCATCAAAGCCTTGTCCAAGGAAAAAAACACAGCCTCTATGGGACCAGACGGCATCCCAGACTGTCTTCTAAACAGGCTAAAACATGAACTAGCATCACCATTAAGTACTCTTCAATCATAGCCTAACTACAGGCTTTGTTTCTGTGGAATGGAGAAGAGCAACAGCCTTGCAACAGATCTAGGGAATTACAGACCCATAAGCCTGACCATTGTCATCTGTAAGGCCATGGAACGTATCATTATGGACCTCATAGATAGACATAGGTGACCTCCAAACCCTGGATCCAATCCAATTATGCTTTGTCAAAGGCAGATCTTGCCTGTTAAATCTGGTGGTTTTTTTCAAAAATGTGACCAGGGCCATTGATGAGGGCAAACCTGTGCACACAGCATACCTTGACTTGGCAAAGGGTTTTGACACAATCCCACACTCAGGCATTACCGATAAACTTAACAAACTGAATGTAACCCCCTTTGTTGTAAGATGGTTTGCCAACTGCTTCACAAACCTGACACACACTATAAAAGTGGGTAACTCCACATCAACCAGCAAACCTGTCACCAGTGGGGTGCCACAGAGGTCAGTGCTGGGCCCCCTACTGTTTGGAATATGCTTCTCAGAAGTTCAGGCGAAAACTAAAGGGTTGTGTTTGACCAAGTTTGAGGATAGCTACAAACTGGGTGCAATTATTGAATCGCCAAAAGATGTCAGTATACTCCAGGAGGGTCTAATGCAGACCACTCCCTGGTGTCTTAGTCATGGTCTCAAACTGAATTCAAAGAAATGCATCATCATCATTCCCTTTGGCACAAACAATGTCCCTTCACACTATCAAGTTAACAACATTACCCTAAGAACTCACAAAGTGGTATGGGATCTGGCATCGCAAGTTGACTGCGACCTTAACTTCGACCACCATGTGTCTACTGTAGTAAGGAAGGCTTTTTACATAGCACACTTGATTAGTAAAGGCATCACCTTGTGAGCAAAAGAGGTTATAACCCCTCTATACTCGGCACTATTCTGGCCCATAATTGGGTATAACTCCTCGTTTGGCATGTACTGTACAAAGCACCTGCAGCAATAGGAGAGACCTTCTAACAAAGAAGATGAAGTGAGTCCAGCACGTGCCTTACACAGACTGACTAAAGTCCATGTCACTATACTCTGTATCATATGGACTTCTTAGGGGAGAGTTATACCTGGCTTATAGAGCAATCTCAGACTCTATCCTAATGAACTTGCTGCATATCTGTAAATCGAACAGAACTAGAGCTACCCGCTCCAGGGACCTAAATATGGCCTGCAACTTAAATAGGACATGCTGGAGGGACAGATTTGTCTCCCAGCAACTGCCATGCCTGTGGAATAGGATACAAGTGGATGAAGCACTATAAATTCTTACCAGGGATACGGCCCCAACACTCCTGAACATGGGCAGTGATTACTAAATGCAGTCTTCGGTACTGACTAGCATTTCTATGGTACTACATTGGGATGAAACGGCTAGGCTTGAAATGAGCTCCAGATTGACAAGCCTAGCTATCTCCTATGAGCCTATGATCGTAATACATGCAGGGTGATGTTTTGAAGGAGGAATGAGGTTTAAGAGAAGGTAGGAATCGAATGAGCTTTGTTTGTTTGTTAGACTGACTGACTGGATAGTTTAACTGACAATAACTGGCTAGATTATAAGTGATGTATAATGTTTGCAACTGAAAATATGTCAATATGGTTTGTTTTCATTTATAAAATTGTATGATTGCCTATGTCAGAAGTGATAATTTAATAAAGGAGCTCTTGTTAAAAAAAAAATAAATAAAAAAAAAAAAATAAAAAGGGACATTTTATACATCCCAACCCCAAACAACTTTAACTGACTGCCTGGATGATAAGTCCTCTACTCATAAATAATATATTAGCAAATAGAAAATGTTTTCTAGTAGGTGCCAAAAACATAACCTGAACCTATTCAGAGTAGTGTTTTACTTGTTTTACAATATTTGTGAGAGTTGCTTTCCTATTTGCATGTCTTGCTCCTCTATCATGGTTCACTTGTTTGCCATTTCAGCATGTCTGCCCATGGATCTCCCTTTTCAAGGCATTTCTATGTAAGCATTTTTAAAGGAGTTTAGGATAAGAGACATCCAAAAAAAAAAAAAACAGCGTCTCCTCCTTGGGACATTAGTTTTGTGTTAGAGAAATCGGCACTTGTCCATTTGAACCAGTTCATCTGGCTGACTTGAGGTTCTTAAGATGGAAAAAAGTTTTCCTCATTGCTCTGACCTCTGCAAGAAGAATATTTGATTTGTAAGCTCTTACGGTAGGTCATCCTTATTTTATTTTCCACAGGACAAGGTTTCCTTGAGAACTAATCCTTTTCATGTTTAAGGTGTCATTCAAAAGTACTTAAAGCCAAGCTATCCATATGCCTGTGTTATTCGCCAGCTTCAACATGAGGGAGAAAGGACCTTGGATGTCCACAGGCAGGTCAGGTACTATCTTGGCATTACAAATTTTTTCAGAACTTCTGCTCTATTGTTCATTTCTTGTTAAGGTAAGGAGAAGTGACAACCAGTGTCAAAACAGACTATTTCCTAATCGATATATCAACCTATTATCTTTTTGTTATTGCCACTGCAACAAAATTATTCCAGGCAGGGTCAAGCCATATTCTATCATGCCTTGGTTTCATCTTTGGCTTTTTGGGAAGGCCTGAATTACAGAAGTATTCTAGAAGCAGAAACTGGAATCTCTGTAAATACCTTTACAAAGCATAACAAGCCAAATTCCTTCTCCAGGTCTAGGTCAGGTTTTGCTAGGATCAATATAAAGAGCTTCCTGGACCCTTCTATTTCCCAGTTGTTCTTAGCTATGCTAGTCTAATGCCAAAATACCACACCGATGCCAGTGTTTAAAGTTGTCCTCCTTTCATTTACTCATTCAGGTTTATAGCACATGGGCAGTCTTTTTGAATGGTATACTCAAAGGCCATGCATTCAGGTGAGATTAAATGTCCCATTCACACTTGGAATGGGATGATGAGAGACAGTAGTTTCATTTATATTTTTACTATGAAATTTATGTGGAGTGTGCCATATGCGCAGCTATTCAATACACATCATATGTGTACATCTTTTATCATAGTTAACTGTAGAAGAAAACAGTAAACAATGACCTTTTCAAGTCACGACATGCCCTTCTGGACCTTCACCCCCCCCCCCCCCGCCTACCTTCAGCATCTTCCGGCACCTCTGACCAGCACAGCCATGGTAAGATACTGATTAAGAAGGACGTGCAAAGCAGGTGAGGACACAGTGGGGAATGGAATGGCCCATGAGGACTGCTCACCAGAATGAGCTTTAAAGAGTGAACTGACAGCTTAGAGCAAAAGGTGCATGGAAAGGTCTGAGGATGGGTGATGGTAAACAGAGGATTGCAAAGCAGCTGTTTATGTTATTTACTGTTGTAAAAGGTCAGAATGTTTTTCCACCTATCGAGAACATGATGCAGGTTATATAATACCAGGGCAGTACTTGCAAATTGTCAGTTGTAATTGGTCTACTACCTGGCATACAAATGTAAAATTAAATAAAAATATATGGAGTCTGGACAAAATACCAGGCAAAAAAATGTTGTGTTATGAAATTTAAGTAAGGAGAAATGCATGATTTCCCTATTAAATATATTTGCTTTCACAGTAGATCCAAGAGAAGTTGCTAAGACAGCTGATTTA
Organism: Protopterus annectens; assembly: GCF_019279795.1. Lineage (NCBI taxonomy): Eukaryota > Metazoa > Chordata > Ceratodontiformes > Protopteridae > Protopterus > Protopterus annectens. The sequence goes on along the minus strand of NC_056748.1, from coordinate 1,095,712,685 downwards.
CTAGAATCATTTCATAGGAACATACAGTAGGAAGTTATTAGGCTAATGGCCCTAGGGCCCCTTACAAGCCTAGCCAAGTTCTTAGCTTTATTTCCACAATCAGCAGCTATTGCCCCTGCCCAAGAGAGACACAGGTGGAGCCTCTAGGGTGAATCTATGGTCACCCATCCAATCATCCAGATTGTGTTTGAAGAGGGCCAATGAGGTGCTTTGTTTGACATGAAGTGGGAGTCTGTTCCAAAGGTGTGCTAACCTCTGGGAGACAAATCTGTCCCTCCAGCAAGTTTTATTAATGTCACATACCAGGTTAAGGTCTTTAGAGCGAGTAACCCGTGTAACATTTGACGTATGCAGCATTTCCAATAAAGCAGGGTCAGAGATTGCTTTGTATGCAAGGCAGAGATCATCTCTGATTTGTCTGTATGAAACAGAATAAAGTGACAGTAATTTCACATGATCCCCATATAACAGATGATGAAGACTTTGAATATTTCTTGTGAGGAACCTTTGTGGCTTCTCTAATTGCTGCAGGTGCTTAGAAAGGTACATACCAGAAGGGGCATTGTACTCAATTATTGGCCTGATGAGGGTAGAGTAAAGGGAGGTTGTAACTTTTTTTCTGGAGGCAATGCCCTTACTTGTGTGTACTTAAGGTGTTGCTGTTGATTTGGTAGTTAGCAGGAACATTGCTTTTACTGAAAGGATTTTATGACCACTCCCAGTTTGCAGTCATCAGCAAACTTTGTAGATCTTTCGTTTTTACTTGTACTTCAGAGAAATAGATTCCAAACAATAGAGGTCCCAGGATGATCCCTGTGGAACACCACTGGTTACAGGTCTGCTGTTGGAGGTGGATTCCCCTATTTTGACTATATGAGTTCTATCAGTGAGCCAGTTAGTGACCCATCTAATGATATCAGGGCTGATGCCTAGTTGATTGAGATTGTCATGGATCCCTGAGTGGGGGACAGTGTCAAATGCCCTGGCTAAGTCCCAGAAATCTGTATGCACAGATTTCCCCTTGTCTAGGGCCTTGGTGACTGTCTCGAAGAAGACCACCAGGTTTAACAGGCATGACCTCCCTTTGACAAATCCAAACTGAGTAGGGTCAAGTGTTTGGAGAGTACCTATATCTTTGTTGATAAGGTCCATGATGACTCCATGGCCTTGCAGATAAGGCTAGTCAGGCTAATAGATCTATAGTTAAAGAAAACTGAAAACTATGAACTGTGATAAGGTTCAGATTTCTTTCCATGGTGTTCCTATTTCACAACCTTTAATTAATGGTACTTTTGAAGGAGTGGACATAGACAAATTATTATGAAATAATTTTTTTAACAGGCAGACTCCTTGGGCTCATTCATAACAAGAAAGGGTCTAATAAAGAATATTTTGCTGACATTAGTCATTGTGTATCCATAGTCTGCATTAGGCACCCGCTGAACCCGTGGTTGCTGAGAGCCACCGATTATCTTCCTATGAAGGAGGGATCCCATGCTGCAGCCGCAAGTTTCTCTGGCTCCTCAGCTCATTTTGGCACCTCGTAGAAATCTGCACATCTGTGTGATGTGACGTCACTGCTTGCCATGATCGCAAACTTTTTTCTGTTTATTTTTTTTTAACTTGAGTGTAAGCTGCACTCGGTCAGGTCCACTACAGTGAAACAAGAAATCTGACTGGCTACAGCAGCCAGGGAAATAAGCTGTCATTTTTTTTACAAGAAAGCACTTTGCAAGGACCTGAGGATCAAGAATATCTTGAACTCATACCTCTCAACCTCATAAAGCAAGAAATCTGGACAAAGTCATCAATAATGGAGGGACAAAGGGCCAACAATAGGGACACTTTTTAAACATTGCTCTTACAAAATTAAAAAATTGATAGAACAAAAGGTTTTTATTAGCATGGATTTTCTGAGGGGTATGAAGTTTGAATCTCAAATGTCTGTCATTATTTTCTGACTTCAACCATCAATGGTTTGCCAATAATTTTCCAGAAAACCACAATTTTATGAGAAACAGACCCACAATATGAGGCAAAAATCTGGACATAATGCAAAAATCTATGCAGTTAGCTGCTGTAGGTGATGGGGGCAACTGTGGATTGTATTGTGATTACTTCTTTAGTTTTCATCACAGTCAAACCTTAGAAGTGTGCACAAGTGGTCATTATAGCTTGTGTTTGGACTGGGGACAGTGTGGTCATTGTTTCTTTTACTTTTCTCACAGACCTAAGAGGTGTTCAACGAAGGTTGCTATAGTTTGTATAAGAGCAGTGTACTGCCTAGGTGGAACAAAATAGAGTATACTACTATAATCATTTTTTTTCACGTTCTTCACAATCACACATCAGGCATGTATACAAGTGACTGCCTTATGGGTGAGGAGTGAGGAGGCATGTCATGTTTATGTATGTCCGCAATCACTTAAAATGCATGACTGGTAATTTGAACCTCTGCTTTCATCTCAACTGAACACCAGAGGAATGCACAGGCAGAGATCGTCTTTTTTGGACGGTTAGGGAGGCAGGCAGTATTCCTAGATAGGACCTGTGTGCATCCTCACGACAATATGCTTGTTACTTTATTGTAAAACTACTATTTTGTCCACTTTGAGAATTAAGCCTTGGCCACAACTTCTGTTTTCCTTGAAAGGAAAAATCAGAATGAAATTCTTTTCTTACTCATGATTTTTGTTTAGCCCACCACTGGAGTAAAAGATTGGGAAAATGCCCTAAAATCTATCCCACAGCAACTACCACCTCTATGGCTTCTGTGGGCACCGGTTTAATTGAGTTATTTCGTAAATGGTTATTTCTGTGCTGGCCTGGTCAGGAAAGGTGTGTTTAAAGGATGCAAGGAAAATGAAAGTTGAACAGAAACACAGAAATTCTTTCCTTAATCATAATTTTTCTTCAAACCATGAATGGATGGAAAGGTTGTGTAAAAAGAAAAAACTTTAAAATGCACTTCAGAACATATAGAAAGTTATAGCTTCTTGAAAAAGCTGATTATTAAGGCAAAATATGACAAAAGGAAGAAAAAGTAATGTGTAAGGTATGGGGAACCAAAGATGGGAAAAAACGGGGGGCGGTGGGAGACTGGAAGTGTGTGTGTGTGCGTGTGTGTGTGTGTGTGTGTGTGTGTGTGTGTGTGTGTGTGTGTGTGTGTGTGTGTGTGTGTGTGTGTGTGTGTGTGTGTGTGTGTGTGTGTGTGTGTGTGTGTGCACGTGTGCGTGTGTGTGTGTGTGTGTGTGTGTGTGTGTGTGTGTGTGTGTGTGTGTGTGTGTGTGTGTGTGTGTGTGTGTGTGTGTGTGTATGTGTGTGTGTGTGTGTGTGTGTGTGTGTGTGTGTGTGTGTGTGTGTGTGTGTGTGTGTGTGTGAGTGTGTGTGTGTGTGTGTGTGAGAGTGTGTGTGTGTGTGTGTGTGTGTGTGTGTGGGGGGGGCGGAAACAGTAGGCCATGCCTAGGGCACTATTTCAGCTAAATTCAGACCTGTACATAGAGGAGTTGTAATGTATCATTGTTGCAACTAAATGTCGGTAACTGTGAATATCCCTTTGTGAGTTAGGCCAACATTGTGTGTATACAGGTCTGTTCTAACCTGAGTGCATTGTAGCTACAGGCGTACTACATCTAAAACTTAGCAGCATGAATGAAAAGGTTACTTAGAAGGGGTGGCAGCGACATAGTGATATTTAGACTGGAAGTGCCTAGGGGCCTCCAACTTGACCCCCAAAATGCTAACACTGGCCCTGTGCGCATCCTTGGTTTGCAAGGCACCTGTACTGAAGAGATTAATAAAGTACCAAATGTTAAGACTGTTGGTAAAACACCGTATTACCATGAGCGTAAAATAAACCAGATTACCAGAAGCTGTAAATAACCCCAGTTTTAGGTTCAAAGCAGTAACAACCTTGTTATATGCATAAATATAACCGTTCTCTCCATCATTGTATATTTCGGCTAATCAGTCTTTTTTCTATTTTTTCTGTTTCCGTTTTTATGTGACACACATTAGTACTGATACTCTGTAAACAGTGCCATTTATAGCTCCTTATTTTATATATTCTTGAAAAAGTAAAAAAAAAACATGCGTCATTGGGTAACCCAAGCAGTTTTGCATGAAATGGTGTGATTTTTATTGTATTGTTTTGACAAGAAACAACTGCCCTAGGCTAACTTTCCCCCCCAGAAAATAGCTTGTTATTATAGACTCTGCACCAAATTATATTGAGATGTTTACAACTCATGTGAGATCCAGAACTCGGTACATTGATGTAAGTATTTTCTGTAAGGTCACCTTCAGTCCCCCTTTGAACAAGAGATGTTTCACTCCTGGATAGCAGGATAATAGTATTACCACCTAATCGTGCATGATATATAATGCTGTTTTCCTCTGGGACTCCCTCTTGGGTGGTACACATGCTCACTAGATGTTAGTGAGGATGTAGAACATTTTTAAGAGGCTTGTGTGCCATAACTTGGTGTAAGAGGCCTCGCACACTCCACTAGCTTCCCCATACTTTCTGTTGTGAGAATCCTTAAACTTAGAACAACAAAGTTATAAAGTATAGCCACATGAAAAATTAATTTTAAAATAATTTTTTAAGTGCAAACAAATGTATTGTTGTGTATATGCACAGATGAAGTAAGGGTTGTATTTTAGTTGATTAAATACTTAAAACAACAGAGTATTTAAACAGGTTTTAAATTGGATATCAATGGCTAAATTTATATAACAGGGCAAATGTTTTCTGTTGGAATGGGTGTATTGTTCGGCAAATTACTGTTTTAATGGGGTCGAAGGAAGTCTTTCTAAATGGACAAAAGTGCTAAACTATTAAACAGTTCCTAGTGAACATTGTCAGTGGATTTGTTACTGGATAGCTGGTTTATTTTACTCAGAATGTTCTGTGTGACAAATAACTGGGGAACCAGACCAGCATGGAGGAGTTGGAATATATGGGTATGAATCAGGTAGTTGGGTGTGGTTGACAGAGTTGAAGGCTTTGGATAAATAGAGAAGTATACTATAATTTATTATGTGTAGGGCAGTGTGGGTGCTTCCGTATTTTATGCAGCTGTGTTGGTGAAAGGATATAATGCTATACTGGTCGAAATAGGAGGTAAGCTGATTGTATGTTGCTTTTTCCAAGATGTTCATCTAATTGCAGTAGGAGAGAGAAACAGAGTGAGTTGTGAAATCAGTGGCCTTGGATGGTTTGGCACATCTGGGAATAAGGACTACTATTGCATTATTCCAAATGCCATGGATAGCTTGTGTAAAGAAGGCGTTAACTATATAGTGTGAGTGTTAGAATTAAATGTCTGTATAGTTTTGGACTAGAAACTGGTTACCCTTAAAAATGGATCTCTTGTGGGTATTACTGCATTTGTAATTAGAGACCAGCTTCCTATTTTTATTGTATGGAACCAGAGAAAAGTGAGTATGATACAGATGGCTTGTCTTTAGCAAAACTGAAAAAAAAGGCTTTGACCATGGTGCTTTTCAACTTGGTACTGAAAGCCATAGACTGGTTACCCTTTCAGAAGCTCTACTTTGGTAAATCGGTCTTTTACTTCAGTTTTATGTTCCTGAATATACCAAATCAATTTTCCCTCTGCACACATCTTAGAACCATACATATCATTTGAATAGCTGTCCCTGTGGAAAAAAAAAATGTCTAATGTGATCATTTATGGGTTACATATAATAAATATATTTCTCACTGACGCAACTAAAATTACATTTGCCACTACTTATCTCCTTCCCTCACTTCTTTATGGTGCTCCCATCCTCACTAGCCTCCAGGATTCACAAGCATTAAAGCTTGAACGATGCTATAACAAAGTTGCTAAATTTGCAGCAAATACCCCTTTCAGAACCCACCAATGTATAGCACTAAAAAGCCTAAATTGGTTAGAACTGCCTCATCAGCTAACATATACACAGCTTCTTACCAGTTATAAATCTATCTAGCAGCCACCTGCCTGTGTAGCAATAAAAACCTTCTACGCAGCTGTGCTTGTAGTCAGTCATTGCAATCCAGTGACCAAAAACTCTTGTCTGTCTATAAACCTATCAAATCTATGGATGAAGGCAAGTTGGTTCATACAGCCTACCTTGGAACTGGCCAAGGCTTTTGATACCATTCCCCACTCAGGAATCATAGAAAAACTCACTAAGCTAGGCATCAACCCCTATATCACTAGGTGGGTTGCAAACTGGCTCACAGATAGAACCCACAGTGTGAAAGTAGCTGACTCCAAGTCAGACTGCTGACTAGTCATGAGTGGAGTCCCACAAGGTTCGGTCCTGGGTCCTCTCCTGTTTGGTATCTACTTCTCTAACGTCCAGGCCAACACAAAGGAACTCTGGCTGGCAAAGTTTACAGACAATTGCAAGTTGGGAGCTATTATTAACTCCCCAGGTGATGCTGAGAACCTACAAAATGGCCTCACTGAGACCAAAGACTGGTGTCAGAACCATGGCCTTAAGCTCAATGCCAAAAAATGTGTCATGATCCCCTTTGGGAAAAACCCAGTTCCCATGAATTACCACATTGATGGTAGTCCACTGAACACAGTAGGCATTATAAGAGATCTGGGAACACAGGTTGACAGCAACCTCTCTTGATTACCACATTGCCACTGTGGTCAGAAAGTCCTATGTGGCACATCTCATTACTAAGGGTTTTGCATCCAGGAAGAAATAAGGTCATTGTCTCCCTCTACTCTTCCCTCATTAGGCAAATCATCGAGTACAATGCATGTACCTCACTAGACACCTGCAACAACTGGAGAAGCTGCAAACGTACCTCACAAAGAGGATCCTAAACTCTTGACCTATATGGACAGACTCAAAAAACTCCAACTATTGTCTGTCTCATATCTCCTACTTAGAGGCGATCTCTGCTTGACTTACGAAGCCATATCTGACATGGGTCTGTTAGAAATGCTACATCTAAAGAAATCCAATCCCTCCACACCACACACTCCAGAGGCCTCAACCTCATTACCACAATTAACAGAACATGCTGGCGGGACAGGTTCATAATCCAGAGACTGCCCATGCTATGGAACAGACTTCCCATACATGTCAAGCAGAGCACCTTGCTGACTGACCCTCTTCAAGAGAAATCTTGATGAGTGGATGAGAAACAGAAAATTCACCCCGAGGATAACTCCAGTGGCTCTAGTCGACAGAGACATTGGGAACTAAGGTCGGGTGGCACTATGCAAGGGTAATCCTATGGCTAGGCTTGTAAAGGCCCCAGGGCCATTAGCCTAGTACACACCTATGAACCCAAATCTGCTGGGCATTGTCTGTACTCATACAAGGTTGCTAAGGCCTGGAACTCCTTATTTGTATTCATCAGGTCAATACCCTCCCTCCCATCTTTCAAAACCACTCTGAGATACTTCCTATTTAAAATCTGTTTCTGTTATTGCTCAAAATCAGGACAAACTATATCCCTAAATGTGAACAAATACCTTTTCATTCCTTATATCTCCATACACTCCGTTCTTCACTTATTTCCTTACCTCTATCAAATTATCTTCCCTGACTTTCTCTCCAAGTACACCATAAGTCTGTTTTCCTCACTTCATACTGCAATGCCTGTCTGTATTGGACTAACTTACCTTTAATTTCTCTACAAACTGTGTAAAATTTCTCTAAATATTAAATGATTGTCATATAACTTGCATCAATTCTCAACCAATATTTTTATATGTCTAATTTGTTATAATTATTTAAACTGCGGATGTTTTTGTTTTATTTTTGAAGATTGTAAAGATTGCAATTCATTCTCAAATGCATTCAGCCTACACACTGTTCAAACTTTTCAGGTGATCAATTTGCTAAAGAAACAAAAACCAGGATCGTAAAGAACCGAGAATGTCCATCATCAAAAGATACAGAAGTCTGCTTTCTCTCTCTTTCTCTCTGTCATATTTCACAACAGTTAATGTCATCAGATCTATCAAAGAAGTGGGGGTGCCTAACTCTTGGTAGCAAGCTCGGATTTTTCTAGGCAATGAAGGCAGTACTTGTAATCACACTCAATAAACTTCAAACTTTATGAATGCTTATTAGAAAAATGTGTGCAATCGAACTGTCAAACACACAATCAGTATAATTAGCATTTCTGATGCACATCATAGCATCAGGCCAGACTATGACATTGAACTGGATTATTTGGCGTAGTATAGGCCCTTCGTCTCCAAATCATTGTGAAAGTAAACGCCATCCCACTAGGTACTCTTTGTTTCCCAGTAAGTGTCACATGACAATTCTTGGATTATTTATCCACTCGGAGGAAAGCTAACAGGAAATCTCAGTGCAAGAATCAAAATCAAGGACCGAGGATAAATATTGCCGTTATGTATCTAAAATCTGTCAGAATAACAGGGTTTGTATTCATTTGCATTTTTGAAGGATATGATGTCTTAAATTCAAATGTCTCTCATTATTTAATTATCTCAATCCTCATTGACAGAAAACTACACATTTTACAATGAATAAAGCAAAAATATGAGGCAAAATCAAGGACAGTAGAAAGCTATGCATAGGTTGGAAAGGAGTTTCATCAATTTTCTTCTGCTAAACCACAAGTAAATATTCTCAAGCTTCTTCTATTAAGAATTTTTCTGAACTATGAGGACATTTACAATGGACAAGCTTAAGCTCTCCCAAAATGCTGCTGATTCCACTACTGCAGTAACAAACCCCTCACTGGACTCTGTCCTTGTGAATGTACTGTCTTGCTTCAGGTCTCTACAAATATGGTTGAGCGGCATGGGTATACATCTCAATAGGTTAAGATTCCACTGTTTTCTTCTAGGCCATCCTGGCATGGCCCTGTCCATGAAGCATAGCTTATATCGGGCTGAATTTAGCACATGCCCACACACAGACAAGCACAGTACAATCACCAAGTATATAGGTTCATAGGTTCATACTAGGCTATCTGCCCTAGGGCATTTATAAGCTTAGCCAGAGTGTGTTCGGCTTTCGCCACCCATTTTAAATGAATTTTGCTATGCCCTTTTTCGAGGTTAGTATACTGTGCCTCTGTCTAACAGTGACACAGAAGTGATACCCGGGGTAAACCTACGATCTCCCATCCACTCATCAAGATTCCTCTTGAAGAGAGTCAATGAGGGACTCTGCCTAACCTGGACTGGGATTTTATTCCAGAAAGAAGGGAGCCTCTGGGTTATGAGTCTGTCCGTCCAGCATGTCCTATTTATTTCAGTGCTGAGGTTCAAGTCTCTTGAGTGCGTAGCTCGATGGGATTTGGATTTTCTGAGGTGCAGCATGTCCATTAATTCCGGGTTGGACATGGCTTTATATGTCAGGCACAGATTGCCTCTGAGCAGGTGGTATGCCACTGAGTAGAGCTGGAGTTTCTTTAATCGGGCAGCATATGGCATCTGTTTGAGCCCTTTGATCCTCTTGGTGAGGTACTTTTGGGGTCTTTCCAGTTGCTGTAGGAGTCTGGTAAGGTACATCCCAAAAGGGGCATTGTACTCAATTATGGGCCTGATGAGGGATGAGTAAAGAGGCACGATGACCTCCCCTGATCTAGATGTGAATCCCTTCATGATTAGGTGGGCTATATAAAATGTTTTTCTAACCACTTTGGTCACGTGGTTTTCAAATGAGAGATTGCTATCAACTTGGGTCCCCAGGTCCCTAATTACTTCTTCCGTACTTAATGGATTACCACCTATGTGATAATTTGTGGGCACTTTGTTTTTGCCAAAGGGGATGACTATACACTTTTTGGCATTTAGCTTGAGGCCATGGCTCTGGCACCAGTTTTCTGTTTCTATGAGGCCCTTTTGTAAGATGCTTGTGCCGGCTGGAGAGTCGATTATGGAGCCTAGTTTGCAGTCATCTGCAAACTTGGTCAGCCACAGTCCTTCCGTGTTGGCCTGTACCTCCGAGAAATATATACCGAACAAGAGAGGTCCCAGGACTGAGCCTTGTGGGATGCCACTGGTAACTGGTTTGGAGTCTGGTTTAAGAGGCAGGATCTGCCCTTAACAAAGCTGAACTGGGTAGGATCCAGTGTCTGTAGGTCCCCAATATCTTATATCAGTATATTACCTGACTTAGGCTAACATGTTTCTAGAATACCATATAAGTCTTTTGAAGCCCTGGCACTTGCATTTACACTGGTACTATTGACAGAAGGAGAAAGAAAGAGAGCAATACTAGTCACACCAAGTCGTGTTTATGTTGCAACATTATTTCAGGTCCTTGATTTTGCATTTGTGTTACTAGAAGTCTTGTGGCTATTGCATAGATCAAGCAGGACTAGGTCATTACAGCTTTGGAGGCCAGGAATAGCAAACCCCATAGGAGCCTGTTCTCTGCGTTACCTAGAATTATTAGAATAATAGTTATATATTATATTATATTATAACTGGTATATTATATTATAATTATATTATATATATATAATTATATTATATTATATAGTTATTATATACTTATTGTTAGAATTAGAATTATTTTTTTATGAGGAACACTGAAGTTTCTCAAGCTAGGTTGGGTGTTTGGATAGGTACCTATTGAAAGTTGCACTGTATTTTTAGGGGCTTGATCAAAGATGAATGGAGAGGAATAACTGTTCTGATTGAGAGGAACTGTCCCGCCCGAGTAACAAATAAAATACTGAGCGAAGGTTGGTAAAAGAACAATCTCCAGAACATTGAGCTGGCAATGTGTGCAGAAGCTTAAGGCCATGTGACATTAAGATGCTACTTCTAGTACTCACAGAGTTTGATTTTCACCGTCTCCATTTACGACTGCATGATTACAAGCATGTAGTGACTATCTGGCAAGACAGTGATCTGGGGCAGTTAGGAGTTTGTGTTAGGCCCCTCAGTGGTCTCCTGGGCTACATGGTTGGTAACTACCTGTAAACCTATTGGTTTGCAGGTATACGCAGCTGTTAATAAACATGATCCGATATTAAGTCTGAGTTTAAGGTAAACTTGACAGGACAGTGTCACTACAGATCTCCTACATGGACATCAGCAAGGCCTTTGACTCAGCCTCACACAGGAGGCTGATGAGATAACTGGAAGGTATGTTGGTAAGATCAAGACCAGGGAAACTGATACTTGCATGGATGAATTGTAAGATACAGAAGGTTTTGGTCAATGAGAAAGAATGATAGGAGTTGTGAAAATCACTAAGGGAGTAGAAGTTCATAGGTATGCAGGTATTTGCATGTATGCTGTGGACTAAAGTTAATATTGAACAGATTAAACAGAATGCAGCCTTTTGTAAATTTTGATTTATTGATGAGTATTAGAAGGAAAGGGTCTACACCATTATACTGAGGGCCAGTTTGCTCAATTAACTATGATGTAGTGGTGCTTAGTCTTGGAGGGGGAGAAGCAGCAGATTCTGTTGAATTCTGTTTGCAACTTTTTAATGCTTTTCTTCAAAGAAAAGATGAGGGGTAAACACAATTGTAAATGTGGCTGGAAAGCATTTTTACCTGATAGCCCCCATATTTTTCAGGGATAAAGGAATATTCTGTCATCCATAAAAGGCTAGATTAATTGTCTTTCATGCTGTTGATATGGATGGACCTAGTAATAAGTTATAGTGATTTGAAGAAATAATGTTCAGTTACTTGATCATTATAGGTAAGAGATAGAGCAAGACCAGGTATATGTTTGAGTTTTATTGTAAGCTGAAGAAAATAACTGTCACAAACATACAAATAAATAACTATACCTAATAATGAATAGGAGGTGGGGAAATCTCTGTTATGACTTATCCTAGTAAAGTCTGTGGGTTGAGATGGATGGAGTAAATTATAGAAGAAATTCCAAGGGTCTCTTCAGTAAATGTAGCCATGAGTCTCCGTATATTGTGCAGCATTCCGTACTTTTATAGATTCATAGGTTCATAGGTAGGTACTAGGCTATCGGCCCAAGGGCCTATGTAAGCCTAGCCAACAAGGTTCCCTGGCTTACTCCGCCCAAGAAAGTTATTTTCCTGTGCCACTGTCGAGCAGAGACACAGAAGTGATCCCCGGGGTGTATTTCCTATTTCCCATCCACTCAGCAAGATTTTTCTTGAAGAGTGCTAATGAAGAACTTTGCTTGACATAGATGGGTAGCCTGTTCCAGTGTATGGTAAGTCTATGAGACAGGAATCTATCCCTCCAGCATGTCCTGTTTATTGTGGTGACAAGGTTTAGGTCCCTAGAGTGTGTAGCTCAGAGGAATTGGGATTTCTTTAGGTGTAGCATGTCCAACAGCTCTGGGTTTGACATAGCTTTATATGTTAAGCAGAGATCATCTCGGAGTAGGTGATATGCTACAGAGTAAAGCTGGAGTTTTTTGAGGCAGTCAGTGTAGGGCATTTGTTTGAGGCCAGTAATCCTCTTTGTGAGGTACTTCTGTGGCCTTTCCAGCTGCTACAGATGTCTTGTGAGGTTCATTCCAAAAGGGGCGTTGTACTCTATAATGGGTCTAATGAGTGTCGAGTAGAGGGTAACAATAACCTCTTTTTTCCTGGATGAGAACCCTTTTATGATGAGGTGTACCACGTAGAAGGACTTCCTGACTACTGTGACGATGTGACTATCAAAGGAGAGACTACTGCCCACCTGGGTCCCAAGGTCTCTTATCACACATTCGGTGTTAAGTAGATTGCTGCCTATGTGGTAGTTCATGGGTACAGAGTTTTTACCAAAGGGGATGACACTGCATGTTTTGGCATTGAGCTTGAGGCCATGGCTCTGACACCAGGCATCTGTCTCAGTGAGGCCCTTATTGTATAGGTTTATAGATATATAAACTATCCCTTTTCGTTAGATACTGGCCTTACCCATTTTATGGTCAATAATTATATATTACCCCTAATGAAAATAGCTGGGATCATACCAGAGATAATTTGAGGGGACCCATGTATGGGATAAAGCATTTAGGAGCTGCCACTGTCCATTAGTAGTACAGGGGTCATTCCCTGGGTAAATTTTGTTTCTCATCCATAGATTGAAGTTGACATGGAAATGGACAGGGATGGACACTGTTTCATGTTGATACAGACTCTGTTCCATAACAGTGATGTCCTCTGCGAAATATGCTTGTCCCTCCAAACCTTTCTGTTGTTGCAGGAGAGGTTTTGATCCCTTGACCAACTATTTCTGATGCCATTTGACTTGCTGGTGTGCCCTAAGTCCATCAGTAATGGATCAGAGGATGCCTTTTATGCCAGAAACAAGTCATATCTTAGCAGTCTGTAGAATACCGAGTATAGTGACAGAGCTTTGAGAAGGCACATGTAGAACATGTTGTTTAGGCCTTGCATCATTTTAGTGAGGTATTTCTGTGGGTGTTTCAGTTCTTGCACAACTTCTGAACAGATACATCCTAAAGAGGGCATTATATTCAATGACAGGCCTAATGAGGGCTGAGTAAAGGAAAATAAATAAATATTTGAGAAGGAAATAAAACAATGAACATGAAAAAATTGTCCCCTGACAACAGTAGGCAGAAAATACTTCTATTTGCTAGTGAAATATCATCCAGATCCAAAGAAGTCAGTTTCTTTTTTATCAACATTAATCATCCAATAATAAAGTTTATTACCCCACTGGGATGCAACATACTAAACATATTAAACAACTGGCATGACCATAGAAATTACTGACTAAGAAGACCTTGGGCTTTTGAGATGATACTCTAATCTTCTTCTCCTTTCGGCTTTTCCCGGTAAGGGGTCACCACAGCAGAACAATGGCCTGCAGAACGATTGGCAGTGGAGTTTTACGGTGTTGAATTGCCAGCCTGGTGCCAAACCTTCTACAGAAGGCACACACATGCACAAACTCACATCTAGGGCCAATTTAGAGTGCCCAATCCACCTACAGCATGTCTTTGGGATGTGTGAGGTAACCGGAGCACCTGGAGAAACCCACGTGACTGCAGGGAGGACATGCAGATTCCGCACAGAAGGCACCCAGCCGAGAATTCAACCAGCAATATTTTACTTTTATAATGATATAACATTTATAACCACCTTGAGTTCAAGTCATAACTGAAAACTGTCCATGCACCTGCCCAGCCTCACAATTCTATTATCTATCTATATGTGTGTGTTTATGTATGCATGTATGGGTATACATATATATAACAGCATGAAGAAAACTTGCCTCCCCTACAAGACAATTCAAACTGATTTTTGTTTTAGGAAACAGTGCAATAAAATGAATATGTATTGTAACAAGAGTATAAAACCCATCTTATAACTCATGCTAATTGTAATAAATGTGCAGAAAACACTACAAGCCATTCCAGAAGTGGGAGCATGTGAAAAGCTACATGTCATGAAAAGAGTATTTGCTGTGTAAAGAATGGAATGATGTACTCACAGTAAGGTATCCATAGCATGTTTGAAAGTTGAGGATATCTGGTTTGAGAATATGTAATCAGAAGAGATAAGAAAGTACAACCCTTAATTCATCCAAGCAGAAAGGTACCATTTGCACTGCATGACAAGTTAAATGTAGAGTTAAACTGCATGCAAGCACAGGAAATTGTAAAAAGAATTAATGAAGCAGCTGAATAGATTTACTCACTGCTAAGTGCAAACAAGGAGCTGGAAAGCTCTACATTGGTTTGCTTATCGGGTGTAAATTATCAAAATGAGAGAGAGAGAGAGAGAGAGAGAGAGAGAGAGAGAGAGAGAGAGAATCAGGTTAGAAATGGCAAGTATTTCAGTAAATCAGATGCATTACTTTTTAGCTGCAGAATGCCAGTAAACTTCAAGTTTATGCAATTAGCTGCCATTTAGAAAAACTGAGTTAGTCAAAGTGTATTCACAACGGCACCTACATCACATTATAAGAGAGTGCTTTGCATGCATCCACATTGAACAGCTTCAGAATTGTGCACCACAAAACTATTGTTTAAATATTCAGAAGCTGCAGGCACTGCTGTTAGTGGCATTATTGTGTGGAAGAAGATTCTGGAAGTTTAAAAAATATGCCTGAGACTACCAGAATGATGGCCTGAAACCTAATTTAAAAAAAAATGCTCACAGGGAAAATTAAAGGAGTTAGTAGTGAAGGAATCTATTCTGGGGTAACAGTAGCATCATATGGTATAAGTGGTGCTGCTCTGAGCTTAGTAAAATTCACTAATTTTATTGGTTTCGTCCTTTATTTAAAGTAGGTATACTGGACAGAAGGCCTCTTTTTAGCTACAGCTTTGTTACTTAAATGTACAAAACAACAATGTAAATACAATATTTAAAGTGAACTATGTGCTATTTTATTAGCCTTGTTACAATAATGCATATTATAAAACAGCATAATTAAATTGGGAAAGTTCCAGTGTTTTTAGTTAACAAGAGCTGCATTTCTCCTTTATATAAACAAAAGGACTTATTAATTCTTCAAACAGCTGCAACTTTTTGTGATTTATTCTTAAGGAACATGCAGGACTGAGAAAAAAATGGATGGAGTTCATCACAGACTGTGGGTAAATGTTTGGAGTTTTATATGGAACCATGTGGAAGCGGTCATGAAAGAGAATCCTTGAAAGTAAGAAAAATGATGCAACTGTGATTTGAGTAGAAGAGAATTTTTATTTGTTTCTTCTCTATTTATGAGGTACTACTTTAGTTTTGTTTTGAAACCTTTTACAGAATGTTGTTTTCTGCTGTTAATTGGAAGGTAAACAAGGAATGAATCTCTGTGAGGCATGACTTGAGGATAGAACAAACTGTGTTTGAAGGCCTGGAAACATACCTCTCAAGTGTACCTCTTTACGAGGAATGTACCTCATCTGGGGTCTTAAAAAGTTCACATTCCTCGAAGTTCCAAAAAGTTCCACATTGAATGGCTCTGTCACACATTCAGTGCTAGGAATTTTTTAAGTGAAATCCATTGTAAATAGAAATTAGTCATATTAATTCATTAAAAGAGCTTCTTTATAAGTAAAACCAGCATATTTTAACCATCCTATGTCCTTCCTAGTTGAAGTTGTTAGTAAGCCATTAGTATGTGTTCCACATTTTGCCCATTTGTTCCACATTATGAGGGCTAGTGTTCCTCATTTTAGAGATGAAAGGTTGAGAGCTATGCCTGGAAGCCTAGGTAATAAAGTTATTAACACACTGGGATAGAAGAGAAAGGAATTCTGAACAAATGTATAATTACAGAATTGTAGTGTGTCGTGAACAGTACCTTGAGGAAATCTAAGGTCTCATTTCTCTGAATAAGAGAGGAAATTCCATATTTTAACATTGAAGGCAAAGAAATAGCTGATGAAGTTAAGTGTTGACGGTTTGTAGTGAGTGTGAGTTCCTATGCACATTTGGAGTAACACACTGAATCAAATTCTTATGTAATTAACAACTCTGTGTTTGTTTACCTCGCTTCATCCCATAGAGAATGTGGTATCTGTGGCAAAGTGAGGTAGTTATGGATGTCATGTAAGACAACAGGAAGATGTATGTTTAGGTACCTTTAGGAATTGAGGAAGGAGTGAGGTGAGTCAGTATGAGATAAGCTGCAACTGATTTCCCTGTTTGTAAAGAGGAACAACTGTGGATGCTTTTCATGGATCAAGGAAAATCAAACTCTCAACTTACAGGTTGTTTATGTTGGGAATTTTGGAGTGAATCAGTCAAATACGTCTCTTCTAGCATTTAGCAATTTGCATAGCTAAGTTTTGAACTGAAACTGTGGAAAGAGGGAGAGTGTTGTACAGTCCTTTAGATGCAATTTGAGTTTTGACATTGTCACAAGAGTATCGTCCAGAAGATGAATATGTACTTTTAGTCACTTTGCAAATAGTATAGATTTTGGGAGTGAGAAGGGCTTTATTTCAGGATAGTAAGTTACCAGTTTCCTTTGGAAGACGTTGTGGCTCTTCTTCTTTTGACTGGCATGTTTTGAAGTAAGATATTTTGGCTTGTTAGGTTTATTTGCATTTCTAAGTATGCAGAATTCTCTTCAGGATGAAAGAAATTTGAGAATTTTGAAGGAATACTAGGTTTTCTTTTACTTGAAAACAGCCTGCGTTGTCTCCACATCTAGTTAAGGTGCAGGACTGTAAAACCAGTAATTAAAGGGAAGCATTTTTTTAAGAATAGAAGTATGTCTAGGATGGTTTCTGGAGCTGTGCTGCCGTTCTTACTGTGTTGCTACACAGACTGAGTTAGCAAATCATGTAAGAATTGAGAGTACCTAAGTTTGCTTATTGCTTATGAAAGGGTTAATGAAACAAACAATTTGGGGGGCTTTTGCAGAGAAAGATTTGGTTATTTTTCAGTGATCACTGAGGAATGCTATATGCAGCATCATCAACCTTTTCCCCCATTTCTACATGGTGTAAGGTTGTTGTCAAGTGTTGCCATCTGTCTTAATTCAATGCCACCCTTTTACTTTTTTTCAACAGTCATACCTGTCTGTCATAGGTGCTTTCACATACATTTGTTAGGTGACTTCAGTTTCTCTTGCTCTCTGCCTTTCTGTCCCAAATAATTTTCACCAGATTGTCTTCTGCTTTGCTGAACATGTGCCTGAAGCATTATAATCTGTTCTCCTTTATCTTTTCTGCAGTTAGAGCTACATGGGCTTCTGCCCTGATGTTCTTATTTCTTCATCTTTTACACAGTGTGCCTCTTATCATCCATCTCAGTCGCTTCATCTCCATCACCTCTGGCTTCCTCAACTGCCCATGTTTCTAAACCATACAGTAGAACTGGTCACATGACTGTTTCGCCCACCTAATTTTCAGCTTCTACAGCATTTGTCTGTGACACACTACCCCTGACACTCTGTCAGTTGACTGTAGCCCATTTGATTCAACTTTTGAGAATCTCGTACAGGCTTCCCTTCACCTTAATTACCCATCCCAGGTACCTGAAGCAGTCAACTTGTTTCACTGTTTTTACTTCTCCCATTTTCTTATTTTCCCCATGTGCTTTCATTACAGTTGTCTTATCTGTTTTCAAGTTCCGTCCTTTGTGCTATGAGTTTTCCATTCTACTTCCCTATCATTTGCCAAAGCTCTTTTCAAAGTCTTCCTGTAATGCAATGTTGCCTGCATACACAGTGACTTTGTTGATCTGTCCTGTTCATTAATGTAGTCCATAAGCAGTATGAATAGCACTTGGCTTAGAGCTAAACCATGAAGCGTACCCACTCCCACTGGGAACCCTGGCTTTTGGAAGTGTGAACACTGTTTAAACTTGTGTCATTGGGTCCATGAACATAGCTTACATTAATTCAACCAGTCTTTCTGGGACTTCACACCAGGACTGCACAAATCAGCTTTTTCAAAGACTAGGAATGCCCAGTTGGACTCTTTCTTCATCTTTAGCTTCACAATAATCTGTCTCACTGCAAACATTGGGTTGATTTTGCTGCATCATGATCTGAAACTGAAGAATGCACAGAGGAGTAGAAAGTACGATGGGAGACTAGCTGTTCAATTACCATCTCCAGACCTTTCACGCAGTGTGAAAAGATTTGATTCCTCTATACGGCCCACAGTTGTGAATGTTCCCTTTGTTCTTGTACATTGGCACTATTATGTTTATTCTCCAGTGATCTGGGATACATCTTTCTCCACACTGCTATGAGTACCCTCAGGAGTAATTTCTCCACTATCTCACCCAACATATTTATCATATCTGCTGTGACCTCAAATGTGTCTACTGCTTTCTCTGACTTTATATTTCTTTGTGCTGTTCTTAATTCTATGTTGGGCTCCTCCTCCTCTTTAATCATAGGCTGTGTCTGGGGCAGCACAGTTTCTGTGGAGTTTTGGCTATTCAGAAATTGCTTAAAGTACTCCTTCCATCTGCCTTTGATGTTCTGTGGACTGGTGATCAGGTTGTTGCTGGCATCCCTTATGAAGGGTGTCTGACTATCTTCTTTATCTTTCTGTCTTTGCTGTGCAGCCTGATAGAGTTTTTGTACCACCTAGTGAGTCACTTGCTAGAATCTGGTATCCTGCCTCTGATTCCTTGTTCTTAGCTATTGCAAGTGCTCCCATGCAGTATTCCTTCCTAGCCTACTCCGTATCATCTATCTAACACTTTTTCCTGCATTTGTCCCTTTCTTTTGATGATTTCCTGGACTTCTGCATTCCACTACCAGCTTTACCTGGCTCCAGTGGATATCTGTCCTGCATGTTCTCATACATGCTAATTTGAGGTGCAGCCATTCTTCAGCTCTTTTGTCTTCCTGAGGTACTAGAGCCCTGAGTATTTCCTTGATCTCTTGCACTTTCTCTTCAGTCAACTTACCCATCTTCACCCTGGTCTCTGTTGAACTTAGAACGTTCTCTGACCATTGCTTGCAGCTGAATGTGGCCAGCAGTCATCTATGCTGTGGGCTGACTGCTTCACTTGGGATAACTTTACAGTCACATATTCTATCCCAGTGCCCTTTCCTAACTAGGAAGTAGTCTACCTGAGCTTCATGTTGGCCATTCTTGCATGCGATCTTGTGACTATCTGTTTCTTGCTGAGCCATGTGTTTGGCACAATCCACACAGCATTTCTAGTCTGTACACAAGCGCTAAGTGGTTTTGCTGCACTACCCTTCCATTGTGTCTCTTGGAGACAGAGAATGTCTAACCCCCTCCTACTCATCATGTCATCCACCTCCAAGCTCCATCCTGTTAATTAAACTTATATTGAGTGTAGCAGTCCTTACACTTATGGGGTTATTTGGTTTTACATCCAACTTTGCCTCAACAGAGGTATCCCAGGTAAACCAAGCTGGACAACTGGACACTGACTGAGCCAGTAGGTTATTGACCCAGGGCTTCTGGTCTTTATGGGAGGCACACACTGGCCAATAGGAGCACAAATCCCTCCTATTAGCATGGGTCCTTGGCATAGGTTGGAGTAGGCTGTGTTCTAAGCTCATCTATCACTGTCATATACTTTTGATGATTTTTTGGCGACATTAGTCAATGTGACCAAATCACTTACAAACAATTTTATACCACGTGCTTAGCCCTCACACAGCATGTAGTTTGTGATCCCTGTTCTCCTATGTACAGGCTACTGCTCACCACAGTTGATTCCCAAATGGTTGGTCTATGCAACTCCCCCCCCCCCCAATAGGCACCATCTACTGTCTGTAATGCTGCCCAAAACTTCACTGTTGGGAGAGTTTGAGGTGGAAGTATTGAGCATGTTTTTGGGAGATGGGAGGAACCCCGAGAGAAACAGTGAGAACATACAAACTCAATGCAGGCATTGTCTGGTGGTCAGGATCAAACATTGTACTTTGTGTTAAGGAGGCATAGACCTTGCTTATTATGCCACTTGTGCAATTCATCATTGGGATGAAAGACCTGTGCAGTTGGATGTTAAAAGGTCCTTTTTAGTCTAGAAGGGGTGGTAACAACTTGTTGATTAATGTGTCACTGTTGTCTTCAAATTATTTGGGTGCTAGAGACCCAGTGGAAGATGAGCTCTCCAAACAGTAGTTGATTGTTACATTTCTTCTGGTTCCTAATTAATTTAAACATGCCATCTGACAAGTTCGCAAAGTGTGTGGAGGGCTGAACTACAAAACTGGTTATAATAATCTTTAGATGGCTGAACTAATTAAGGAGGGGCTGATGTGCTCTGATGCTTTATTGGAAGAAATGAAATGAATTTTGCCAAGATTCAGAAACTCAGCTAATGTTTGGATGGTGTCCATGTATCCAATACTCCAGTTGAGAGTATTTATTTGCTGTACTACCAGCAGTGAAGTAAATTGCAGTGGACTTTTGTACTGGCACAGAGTATCACTAGAAGCATAAAAATGTTTCTTGTTTAAGGTTAATGTCATTATCACGTATAAAAAGTATCAGGCAGGGGGTAAGTTATTTAGCAACTTGTGGTGAGCTAAAGGAAAACATCTCTGGAATGAAAGGATTCACTGTCACAGTTTTGAATGGAAAGATCGGATAATATGGTATTTTTATGTACTGTGTGGATAGGCCATAAAGTAAAAATGTGGCATTTAAATGAGGCCAGAGGCTTTAAAACTGATCTGCAGACATTTACAGCTCCTGAAAATAGTTTAGCAGATAAACGTGCTTACCTTTCACTTTAGTAGTTCAATAAAGTTTCATTTTTGTTCATCCAAACTATGTTTTTATTTTTATTGATTCAGTGACTCTTACATCATATAGTTAGGTGCTATCAGCTGTTTCATAGCCATGTTGTATATTATAAGTGTTGAAGGTGAGAGCATTGACAGGAAAAATGGATCGGTAGGTTAGAGCTGTAAGTAAAAAGAAAAGGAGCTATGTTAGTTTGTAAAATGTCACGTGAAGAGATGTGAGCATTGTCAATACAGCTTGGTATGGCACACAAAGGCACGCGGGCATTGTTAAATTGATAAATTGGTAAATTAGTAAATTAGTAAATAGTGGAAAAGTAAGTATACTGTAGTAGGCCAGTGGCTACCAGGTCTGCCATATGGAAAGGAATCCTACTCTCTCAACTCAAATTCAACCTTTCTCTTAATACGTGCAGCATCTTCTAAAAATTCCGCCATTATTTAAACACTAGAAAACAAAAATTTATTACACACTCCCCAAGAAATGAACAGTACAATACAATACAGGAGTTGGCAGTTGGCATAATGGTTAAGCTGTTTACCTCACAAACAAGAAGTACAGGGTTTGAATCTCACTGAGGGAAACTGGCTGCACTTAATAGTTCACAAGGGCAGCAGCCTAGTACTTGCCTATGAGCATTAAAAAGGTCAGACTGGCTCCCACTTAACCAAAAAGCAGATCTGCTCCTAGGATCACAACTTTTCAAACATCTACATGAAACTACTTTCCCTCAAAACTAATAAAACATAACCCCACATGCAATCTGACACTTGAACCACTTGGGTACTAAAGCACACATCTCACATTCTAAGCTATGTATCTCTGACCATGCATTCTCAATTCTTGTGCCAAACAGTGGGAGTGTGTCCCACCTGAAATTAAAGACTCCATCTCTTACTTCTAGTTCCATTCTCTACTAAAATGTCATTTACTTGAACAAGCAGGTCACATCACTTAGGTCTGTTTTAACTCAAGGCGATGTAAGCAAATGGAGCTTTTCTCTTTGGGCCTCCACTGAAAATGGGTATTACCCAGTTGGACTTTCCTGGTAATTAAAGACAAATTAATAATCTCTTACCCCATCTATCTCAGCCATTAAGATCATTTGTTTTTTTTTTTACATCTTTCCTTTACTCTACTAATTTCTGAAATGTTTTGAAACTTTTGTACGTATTGCAAATTGATACACTGGGTTTACTATGAATCAAATCATTGTACTGTTTTACTGTCCTTTGTTATTGTACTCTTGTCTATTTTGTATGTCTGGTCAGTTTTGGACCCTAGGCTGAAATTAAAATTGGTAGAATTTTTCATCTAACCTGATAAGTTGAAATAAACGTAATAGATTTAGTGCACAATGACAGGTTAACTATGGGGTCAGAGGTAGAAGTGTTGCTTACTGATGTATTTGTGGTTTGTGGAGGGAAGGGTGAATTGTGTAAACGTTTGTTTTGAACTAGATGGAATTCTTTAAGATTACTCTTAACTTCCTTAAATCTGATGTGAAGTGAAAGAAATGCTACAGTATTGGTTTAATTTGCTGTAGACATGGTGACATGGTTGAATGTAATCTGGGTATTCATTGGATTAGTTTTGTTTCTTTATTGTCTCCCACAGTATTGCTTTTGTGTTGTCCTTAATATTAATGGTATTGTGGGAGGACAAGGTTTTCATAGTATTCCTGAATTGTACTAGGTAACGTATTGCAGACTATTGCTGTTTCCTGCAGTAGTCAGATTTAGCTTCATCAGTGTTGAGTCTTATTGATTTTTCTTGGTCGTGTAGTGTAGGTGTTTATAGACATTGCTAGGGTCCTGGTTCCACTCTTTCTGTATTGTATCTTTTCTTTTTAAAAACAGAAGTCTGTGTGGTTACCCAGGGTACCTTATAAACTTTAAGTCTTCCTGTTTTTAGGAGACATAATCTATTTTTAACTGGCATTAGGTTGCTAATAAACATGGAAAAAGCATCATCAGGGCACGATGAAGCTAAGACTGGAGCCTAAAACCACTTCTAAATACCTCCTGAAAAGTACATTTTCAAAGCTTTTGGAAACTGTTCTGGTAGTTACGTAGTTAAGGTTGAGGTTTTGGGTGATTTAAGTTGTCAAGTACTTAGGACTGGAAACAGTCATCACTGAAGCAGTTGAGGACATAGAGAGAGGAGTTTATCTGGGAAATTTGTCAGAATAATCTCCAGGAAGAAACCCTTATTAGTGCACATTTGAAATCTACAGTAGTACCCATATGGAATATTTGTGTTAGGTTTATATCTAGATCAGTGTTTGGAGTTAGGTTTCAAGGTGAGGTAAATGTGAAGATTGGTAACCCCATTATGACTGATACATTGTTTTCCAGTTGAATGAATTGTTTCCAGTGTTCTTGCTAGATGTATTATAGTGGCGGTGGGTGTGGAATATTTAAGGTAGCATTATATTTTAGTATGGCTAGAGATGGTAATATGGGTGAGTGAGTAAGCTGGGTTCTGTGCCTGGTTTGGAATTACTGTCGATGAGAGAAATATATACATTACTATGCTTCTTAACTAAGCTATCCCCCCATTATGAAGATACTCTGTTATCAAACAAATATCATGGAGTAGGCTGTTTTGGGTATTTTTCATTTTATGATTAGTTTGTGGTCAAGTTAATAGATTGTCAGTCAGTAAATTGTTTCTAGTTAAGAGACTGATTGAAAATGCTTAGCATTTCACAGGTGAATTAAAGAGGTTCTTGGCATCAGTGTTGGTCCCTTTGTTTGTTTAATGAGTTATGGTGTTCTGTTCACTTCCTTTTCACAGTGAGGAAGCTATCAACAATCAAACAGCTGCTGGTGCTTTGGACTGCAAGGATTTGTCTTAATGATAGAAAGAAGAAAAGTGTCTCATTTTAGTTGAGGATATTGGTTGCTAGACAATATCTAGTGAATATGGTAAAAATGAGATTCTGAGACAAGTAACTAAAGAAAGAAGGTCTAAGAGATTAAGTCAATGTATTTATTCACTGACATTTGATTATAGGTAAAGTCCAACTGGGTAGGTGCCCATTTTCAGTGGAGGCCCATGGAGAAGTATTACAACAGCATTTTAGCAAAAATAAATTTACAAGTTTCAAAAATAATACAGAAACCTCTACAATTTAAATAAATATGCCAAATTAGACCTATGACAACATTGATTAAAACAGATACAACACATAAGACAATAATTTACAGAAAATTTAGTCAGTTTAGAGAAATTAAAGGTAAGAAGTATAATGTGAACAGAAATTGCACTGTGAAGTCACAGAAAAAAGCAGGGTTGTATAATATTTAATTAGCAGATAGAAAGTGAAGTTAGGAAGTAAGTAAAGAAGGCAGAGTAAGGAGGTATAAGGTATGAATATATATGTGTTCATATTTAGGGAGATAGTTTATACTGGTGTTGAATTTGAACAGAGACAGATTTTGGCCAGGAAGTCTTTCAGAATGATTTTGAAGAACTGGAGGGAGGATATTGACCTAATGGATTTAGATAAAGAGTTCCAAACCTTGGCAAAAGGGTATGAGTACAAACCAAGCCCAACAGGTTTGGTAGGTTTGTGGACAGAAGTTTCTGCTCACTGGATCATTATGACTGAGTAGGAGCATAGTTTTGTAGAATGGCATTTAGTGCTGGACAAGCAGATGGCTGCTGGATAATTTTACATGTGGTAAGAAGCTAGTATATGTTATTTGATGGGGTAGTTCTAACCAATTTAGGCTTTTTAGTGGATTGGACACTCTAAATTGGCCCTAGGTGTGAGTGTGTGTGTGCCTTCTGTGGAAGGTTGGGCGCCGGGCTGGCAACTCGACACTGTAAAACTCCACTGCCAATCATGCGCGGACAGGTGATCCGCTGTGGCGAGCCCTAACTGGGAAAAGCCGAAAGAAGAAGAAGAAGTCTTATACAGTGGTGGGTTCTGAAAGGGGTATTTGTTGCAGATTTAGCCACTTTATTATAGCATTACTGAGGTTTTGCTTTTTGTGATGTCAGAGGTACGGAAAGATGAGACACCATAAAATAGTAATTGGTGGAGGTAAGTAGTGGCAAGTGTAGTTTTATTTGTGTTGGTGAGACAGTTTGGCTTTATAAAGCATCCCTAGTTTTCAGTGAGTTTGTTTGTGCAATTTTATGTAAGACCATTAATCCAGTATCATCCCTAATAATTTGCTATGAGAAGTGACTTCAATGGTACTATTGAGAGAAATTTACATTTTGTTGTTTAATATTTTTTGGTTGAACCTGAGTTGTGAGTTACAACGGCATGTTTCACTGGCAGTTAAAGCTTCCTGAGTATTTTTTTGTGGAGCTGTGCCATGTTGTCAGATATGCTTATGACTGGGGAGTCATTTGCATATTATATTAGGAAGGCCTGATGTATGGAGGGGTGTTGGTGAGAATGTTAAAGAGGAGAGAACCAAGGATGGAGCCTTGTGGTACACTGGTACTGACTGGGAGGTATGAAGAAAGGATGAAGTGCTATTTTACTGACTGATACTGACTGGATAGGTAGCTTTTGTACCATAGAAGGGTGGGCTGACAGATATCTAATGAGGACATTTGTAGTAGAAGTTTGCTGTGACTGTGTAAAACCTTTGACAAGTTTTAGAAATAAGGAGGAGTTTGCCATTATGGCTAGCTTTCCTGACATTATCTATAAAGATTAGAAGTGCATTGTTAGTATTATGGGAGGGACAGTAGCTCTGTTGTGTTGGAGACAGGAGTTCTTCCTACAGGAGATAGTTTAGCAACTGTTTTTGAATGCAATTAGTTTAGCAATTATTTTTGAATACATTTTCACTTATTTTAGAGAGGTGGGATAAAATTGCTATATGTCTAAAGTTAGTGATGTCTGTTGAATTTCCGCCTTTGTGTAGAGGGATAATGCGTGGCTTTTTTTTCCAGTGAGGGGGAATGTGTTATTCCTAGATTGCCTGCCCTCTCCCAATCCTTATAAATAGGTCATTGCTATTGGTTGCTCGCTTAGAAGGTCATCAGCTCAAGTAGAGCATAGTTTGAGTTGGAGTAGTTTTATATAGGATGTAAATAAAGGTTTGAAGGTGAAAGTGGTTGTGGTGATATGTAGCTGTTAGGCAGGGCCAGGATTAGATCCTTGGGAATCCTTGGTTAGGAATGCTATACTGTCTATGAAATAAGAGCTGAATTCTATTGCAGCTTTGAGTGGTGAGTTTTTGACAGAGGGGTTAGGGTTGAATTTTTGGCAAGGATGTTAGCATTTTTTAGCATTGTTTACTATGCTTCTGAATGTTGTTATATTATATTTTTGTTTTATAGGTTCATAGGTTCATAGATGTGCATTAGGCTAATGGTCCTGGAGCCTGTACAAGCCTAGCCCATAGGATTACACTGTTTCATTTCATTTGTTCATTAGTGCAGTTGTGGAACATTCTGAGGTTTTTGAAAAATTGTGGTGTTTTATATTTTTTGCCATGCTTTCCACATGTTTTCTCTATCCCGCATTACAATTCAATTATTTTGGATACCCAATTTGCATTATTTGTTTTAGTCTCTTCTTTTTAGTAGGTGCTAGGCTATTAAGAGTATTTAGGAAAATTCTATAGAATTAATTTACAGCATCATCTAAGTAGAGGATTTTTCGGATGTTCCATTTAATAAAGGATAGGATAGTAATGAATATTTCTGGGATAAACTTGGACAGGATGTGCGTTGTTTTATAAGCATGCTGCTTCAGTGGATGTGTAAGATGTCTGGTTGTATAGATTGGGAGATGGTCAATGTGAGTGTCTGATGTCATCCTTATGGTGGTGAATTTGCTAGGGTCAGGTGCTAGGATCCAGTGTAATAAGGAATTTGATGTAGTATTATAATGTATGGGGCTATAAATTAGATGTGAGAGATTGTACAAGTTCAGGCTAGATGTAGGGGAGTTAGAGGGTATGTCCATCCAATTGATATTGACATCACCAAGTATTTTTTTTTCTTGTGCAATTGCTATGGATTTTTAATGTACCATATCATCCAGTGTAGCTATATTGTTGCCAGGGATATAAAGGGCATGTATACATATTTGTTTATTTTATAGGAAACTAATAAGAAGCTCTGCTGAATTGAAGTTTGGTATTGGTTTGTTGTAGAGGGAAATGTGGTGGTAACTGGGAAATATTAAAGGAATACCACCACCTTTTCTCTTTATATGTTCATTATGGATGATGATATATCTGGGGGTGGGGTGTATTTTCAGAGTTATTTATGCAGGGGTGATGTTTAAGGCATATTTGCATTATAGCAAGGAAATCAGACTTGTGTTAGGTAAGCCAACCATGCAGTTCAGTAGTTTTATTTTTAATGCTTCTAATATTTAAGGAGGCAAAAGTTAATTACCAGGGTCGGTGGTCTACTGTTTTTTTGGGGTTACAGTAGTTTGTGGGAGAGAATTGTCTTGATGTTGGTTGTGATAGGTGGGACCATGATTAGGGTAAATGCCTTGTCCTAGAAGGATTTTTGTATATTGGGGTATTATTTATTCTTCATTTTGGAGAGTTTTCTCCACTTAATTTGTTTGAGTTGAGTCAAAAATGGAATAAGTCTATATTTGGGGTAAAGGTGAGGGGCATTGTTAAAAAGGTTTGGTGCAACGTGTGGAGAGTTTAGGGAGGAAGTATGAATATGTGGTTGGGACAGAGTTATAGAGATGCTGAGAGCTCTTATTGAGTCATTGTAGGATGAGAGATGTCTCATCTGGTGTAGAAAAATACAGGATGAGCTGAGGAGTAGCATGATTAAGAAAAGGGGTCTGTACTTTATTGATGGCAGGTAGTGGGGAAGTAGGAATGAAGAAAGAAGCAAGACGTTGGAGGTCTGAAGGATATTTAGTGGTGGTGGAGCCTGAAAGTTGGCAGAAGGAAGATAGGAAGGAAGTATTTCCTATTTAGGAAGAGTGTTGGGTTGTCCTGGTATCTTCTCTTATGTTCCTGAAATGTAAGAAATAGAGGATGTTGAAAAGATAGAGTATGACGATGTAGTTAAGATAGGAAGTAGTGAGGGTTTATTTGGGGAAACTAGCTGAAATGTATAATACTAGATGGGTGCTGTAGGAGAGAGGTCTGAATATGAATGCATATTGTGACAAAGGGAAATACTGCCAGCCCAGGTAGCTGGAATTTTGTAAATAATTCTATGCCATTTATAAATATTAATATGATTTATATAGAAATGTAACAAGGAGATACTGCCCAGCTATCTAGAATTTTATAAATTATAATATGTCATTTGAGAATATTAATATGATTTATATAGAAGTGTGACAGAAGGAGATACTGCCAGCCCAGCTATCTGGAAGTTTGAAAGTGGTTATGTGTCATTTATGAATGACAACATGCTTCATGTAAGATGCTTGTGCTACAGCTGTGTTAGAACTGTATGTTATGTACCGAGGTAAAATGTAACCACAGCATGCCCTGCTGGCCTAGAACAGAAATGTATATAACATATTACAATTGTATAAATGTATATGTTTTAATAGTGAAAACTAGAACAAAAAGGGCTAAATTGCAAAACTTTAAGAAAATAGTTGAAATTAAATTGTTTTATGATTGTGCTATAAAAGTTATCTTTCAGAGACAGGATGTCTACACTAGGGGACTCTGTGTTATTTTGTAAGTTTTTTTATTGTTTTATGTCCTCTAGCAGATGCAAACATCTGAAGACTATGTTTTTTTCACAGAGGGATGTTAAATGTGGGTAGTTTCTGACAATGGGGGTTTAGCTTGGGAACTAAAGTCAGGTGACAAAAAGTGATGTCATCCAAGCTAACCCAGCAGTAATATTTGATATTAATTTAAGAACTCTCTAAGAGAGAGAGAGGGGACATTTTGTATGTTGTCTTTGACCTGGAATCATCCACTCTCACCACATCTGCACTTGTCTTGCTGTAAGTAAGCTTTTTAGGGCATAGTAACTCTTTTAGGTTCAGATAAGGATATAGTAAAGTATAGCTTAGATGTTTTCTTTATTTATTTGAGACTGTCCTGCAATGTTGTTTTAAATATTTCCTGTGATTTTAAACTCGGAAGTAACTGTGTTTTTTACTGAGTATTGTTGTGTTCTTTTATTATTACATATATTTAAACCTTTCAATTGTGGCTGGTCTGTTTACAGATATTTAAGCTCTTAGCTTGTCAGCTACTTGGGCAGGGACACGAAGCACTGTTTGGACAGAGAGGGTACTGGAGATCTTGGTTTGGTGACTCAGCTGAGATCTCAACCCTATAGCTGTGCCTGTGGGGAGTCTTATTGGGCATCTGGAGATAGAGGGAGAAACCAGCCCCAGACTGCTTGTGATCTCTGCGTGCTCTTAAGGGAAATTGCACTTTACTGTGTGTGTACTTGCCATCCTCCCAGTGTGTGCATCCCCCACTGTTGCCAGTAGTGAGGACTGAGGCTCCTTGATTACTGGACCAATGCAGGGGCATCACATATGTAATGCAAATCAGTATGGGAGGGAGAACCTTTGATGGGAATGACACTAAATGTTAGATTGCAGTTTTGGAAATATAAAAAAAAATGAGCGTATGTATGATAGCAGTCAGGTTGTTTGGGGAGAGTTAGGGGATGGGTGCCACAGGTGAAATATGTATGTGGGAAGTATAATGGTAGAGTTAAAAGGTGTGTTTAGGAACTGGAGGAAGGGTAGGGGAGTGAAGGTGATCATAACAGGCTTCCGACCCTCAGGTCAATTATTACAAAAAGCAATCAGTTTAAAGTGAGTACAAAGCAATTAACAAAGAGGCATAAAGATACTTCAGGTGCAGATAACATTGGGTAAGACAGCGATTCAGGTCGTAGCCTGCTATAGGTCCCCAGTCATGTCCCTTTACTCACACTCCACATTCCTAAGCATCCTGGAGAATATTAGGGTCCAACCTAACACTCTCATATTGGGCGACTTCAACTACTCCTCCATTAACTGGGAAAACTACTCATGTACCAATACACTTGCCCAACGTTTCCTAGAATTCATTAATTTCAATGCCCTGGACCAGCTCGTTCTTACCCCCACTAGAGGTAGCAACATCCTTGACCTGGTCATTACTAACATGGCAACCGTTGCTCTACACCAGTAGTCAACTCCTCCCTGGTTAGATCTGACCACAAACCAATCACCTTGGAAATTCACATCCCCCCGCAAAGGTAACCACCAGTAAAAACTAACTTTGGGCTCCTAAAAACAGTGGTGGCTAACTTAACGGCACCCATGCAAATGGAGAATAGTTGCATGACTACCGAATCATACACCAATGCACTGTACGACACATACACAAATGCATGGATATCGCCATACCCAATAGAACCAAGAGGCTCTCCTCCAAAAAAAGGAAGCCAATCTGATGGTCTCCTGCCACAAAAAAACTCTACAACAGAAGGAGGAAACTGATGCGGAATAAGGTGAAGTCCCAAGAATGGAAAAACTCCCTTATCAGCCTCAACAAAAAGTTGAGATCCCCCATCAAATCCTCTAAAGCTAGGTATGAAAACAGAATTGCAGCAGACAGTAAAGACAACCACAAGGCCTTCTATAGTTATGTAAAGAATCTCCACAGCAATACCCACATTTGCTCTGAGCTACTGCACAATGGTAACTCCTATACTGAGCCAACAGATATTGCCAATATACTGGCCGACAGATTCAGTGCCAACTTTACCCCTTCCCCCAAAGGACCAATCACAATACCAGTAGATTGCCAGCACCCAGTATTACTGTTGCACAGGTTAAAACAGCACTGTCCAAGGCCAAAAATACAGCTTCTATGGGACCTGACAATATCCCTGACTGTGTTCTACATGAACTACAGATTGAACTGGCACCTCACCTGTGTGCCCTGTTTAATCACAGCCTCATCTCAGGCTTTGTCCCTACCGAATGGTGCACTACTACAGTCATTCCTCTCCACAAAGGAGGAGTGACTACAGACCCTGGGAACTATCGCCCCATCAGTCTGATGAGTCTGATATGCAAAGCTATGGAATGCATCATCATGGCCCTAATAAACAAGGATATAGGGAATCTCCAAACTCTGGATCCCACACAGTCGGTTTTTGTGAAGGGTAAGATCATGCCTCCTCAACTTGGTTGACTTCTTTGAGTCAGTCACCAGAGCTGTGGATGAAGGCAAGGTTATTCATACATCCTACCTTTATCTGACCAAGGCTTTGATACCATTCCCCATTCAGAAATCATAGAAAAACCCACTAAGCTAGGCATCAACCCCTATATCACCAGGTGGGTTGCAAACTGGCTCACAGATAGAACCCACAGTGTGAAAATAGCTGACTCCAAGTCAGACTGCCAACCAGTCACGGGTGGAGTCCCACAGGGTTCGGTCCTGGCTCCTCTCCTGTTTGGTATCTACTTTTCTGAAGTCCAGGCCAACACGAAGCGACTCTGGCTGACAAAGTTCACAGACGATTCCAAGTTGGGAGCTATTATTAATTCCACAAGTGATGTTGACATCCTACAGAAAGGTCTCACTGAGACCAATGGCTGGTGTCAGAACCATGGCCTTGCGCTCAATGCCAAAAAATGTGTCGTCATCCCCTTTGGGAAAAACCTGGTTCCCATAAATTACCACATCAATGGTAGTCCACTGAACACAGAAGGCATTATGAGAGATCTGGGAACACAGATTGACAGCAACCTCTCTTTTGACCACCACATTGCCACTGTGGTCAGAAAGTCCTTCTATGTGGCACATCTCATTACTAAGGGTTTTGCATCCAGGAAGAAGGAAGTCATTGTCTCCCTCTACTCTTCCCTCATTAGGCCAATAATCAAGTACAATGCCCCATTTGACATGTACCTCACTAGACACCTGCAACAACTGGAAAGGTCACAAAAGTACCTCACAAAGAGGATCCTAGGCGTTAAACACTTGCCCTATATGGACAGACTAAAAAATCTCCAACTATTCCCTGTCTCATATCACCTACTTAGAGGCGATCTCTGCTTGACTTACAAAGCCATGTCTGACCCAGCTCTGTTAGAAATGCTACATCTAAAGAAATCCCAATCCCTCCACACTACACGCTCCAGAGATCTCAACCTCATTACCACAATCAACAGAGCATGCTGGAGGGACAGGTTCATACATGTCAAGCAGAGCACCTCACTGGCCCTTTTCAAAGGAAATCTTGATGAGTGGATAGGAAATAGAAAATTCACCATGGAGATCACTCCAGTGGCTTTACTCGACAGAGGCACTGGGAACTAAGACCTCTAATAATATATCCACAATAGTTGAAACTGATAAATCACGACAAAGCTCCTCAGTAGTTCACTCGAGTAGAATTTATTCACAATGCACCAAAAACACGAACAAAAATAAAAGTAGCAGTAGTAAGTACTTAGCGCTTTCACCCTGTCAAGCAAAAGAATGTTTGTGGCAGTTAAGACTTAATGCCAGTTTGTTACCGGGTATTAATGGACATATTTCTATTTCAAGTATTTTAAAACAAAGATCACACTGTATTTGATATACTAATGCCTTTACAGCACAATACAGTTCATAAATGGTTATTATTATATTATTTTAATTTTAACCTTGTTTTTTAAGGTGAAGAATAATATAAAATAATGGGTTTATAGTATTGACTTGTTTTTATTTATACTATTACTCAACTAAAACATCCAGTAATGTTGTATAATATTTTTAGCTTACATAGGTTTTTATATGTTGATGTATTAATTTTTAGAATATTTATAATATTTACAATATTTATACATAATTATATATATTTATTAATATATTTACAATAGGTATAGTATTTAATACATTGCATTTTAATCTATTGTACTACATTTAATAATAACATAGTACAAATGAATTTTAAATATTTAAACAATCAATCAATTAACCAATGACAGGCGTTGTGTAATTTAAGAAAAATGTATTTAACTATGGTTGAATGGATATTTATTCAGTACTCTGAAGATGCCCTAAAGGTTTTACAGGGTGAAAGCGCTAAGTACTTACTACTGCTACTTTTATTTTTGTTCGTGTTTTTGGTGCATTGTGAATAAATTCTACTCGAGTGAACTACTGAGGAGCCTTGTCGTGATTTAGCACTGGGAACTAAGGTCTGGTGGCACGCTGCCAGGGTAATCTTATGGGCTAGGCTTGTAAAGACTCCAGGGCCATTAGCCTAGAACACACCTATGAACCTATGAACAGATTTTCTTACTTTTACTGAATGCAGAAACCAGGAAGCTGGGGAGACTAAAGCAGCTAGCATATACAGTCTAATGTGTTGCTCAAGGGAAAGGAGAGTGGCCCACATAGTAAATGCTCATTCCTACCCAAAATCTATGCTGATGTGGGGAGAGGATGCTGCATTTCTGTCTGTACTTACTGCATTGGTTAAATACCATTTTACACAACTTTTAAAGTGCTCAGAGACAGGAGTCATGCATTCGGTGGTCTGAGTTGCTTTGGAATTTGGATTAGCTATGCTTGCTTTCATTCTCATGGCATAGTATATTTTGCGAACCATGCCCTCACTATCTCACTATAATTAGCTCATTCATTCCCCATCCACAGAGTAATGGACTGTTGGAGGGGGCCATCATTCAGACAGAATCAGTAGTGGTTTGTGATTTTTCTTTATGCCGCTCTATCCCTATGTACTCTTTACAAGTGTCAGAGGGATATACTGTAGGTTGACAGCAAGGATTGCTCCTTTCAAGCAGCTGTGCTTGTCCAATGGAAGCTTGGGTGGTGGTGGTGTCCCCTTTCTCCACCATGAAATTACACTCCTCTGCACTTTCAAGTATACACAGCCCTAGCACTCACCTGGCACAGGTGATAAGGCCACACCCTCTCAGTTCTCCCCTCCTTCCTTCCTAGCCCTTTCATTTAAAGGGCCAGTAATCAAACCTGGCCACTTATATGGTAGTCAGGGCTCCTTATCTATATGCCACAGAGCCAGATTTGTCATAGTATTTTTGTAAGGAAGAGTTTAAGAGATAAATTACAGGGAGATCTGTGCTCTTTGCATCATAGAATAAGCCAAAACATTATGCCATCAGGTCCCAGAGAGTATCTGGAGAGACTTATTCTGTGCCTTTGGTTGTAGTTGTCTTGAAGATGAAAGGGTAGTTGTACCAGAATGGTTCTGCTTGGAGCCTGGGAGAGTTATTGTTTACAGGGGAGAAAGGTGGCACTCTGCAAAATTCATTTAGAAAATATATTGGTGATAGAGTTCCAGAGGTGGTTTTAAGAGTGCTAGTTCAGAGGTTTATTATAGTGACGAGTTCCCAGTAATATGAATGACTGTTCCAGAAATGTTCTTAATTATAGATAAGAGAACCTTGGGATGCCTGAATATAGTTAGTTTTGTGCTTTTAGCATTTTTATCTGGTTTCTTTATAAGAATGAATTTATCTGTATTTTCTGAAATAGGAGACATTTCCACTTGCACTAGGTTGTGTCTCTTAGTTCTTATGTGAGTCATCGCATGTGCTTATTCTTGAGAAGGCTACTCTGCTTCCTTTCCTACTTGGTCCATTTGTGTGTGTGTATGTGGGTCTTGTACTTTTAATGGGTTGTTAAGAATCCGTTGTATTCCATGTCCCATTATTCTTCATAGATGAAACAAATTCATTAGCCTCTTGTGGATGGGTGTGTCATCCAAATCGCTCTTATTTACTTTTCTCCTTCTCTTAACTCTGGTTACCAGGTACCACATCCTACTTAATAAAACAAACTGTTACTACTATAACTCTCACACTACTACAATATCACTAAATCTAAAACAGCTAATTGTACAATAATAAACACACAACTATTTACCTAGCTAATGAATTATCCCCTGGATGCCCATATTCTCCGGCCACTACACCATGCTCCCAACTCCCCTTTAACTTCAAGCCAATTTGCACATCTTTGGTCCGAAAATTACTTAAAAAGCTAAAGCCTACCATCCTGTCTGCTGATCTCCTCTCTGCAGAATATCTACAAAAAGCTGCAGCTGCTTCCGTCAGGAAGATATCCCATGTCATCTCACTCCATAAAGGGGGGCAGCTCTACTGAACTTTCAAACTATAGACCCATAGCTATTCTGTCACCTTTGGCTAAAATTATGGAAAAATGCATCCACAATCAACTCCTGAACTATCGTATTCATAATAATCTTCTAGTCAACACCCGATATGGCTTTAGACCATTCCATAGTACAACCTCAGCCCTCCTCTCCTCTAACATCATTAAGCAACACCGAAACAATAATAAACTTTCCTCTGCTATCTTTCTCGATCTTTCAAAAGCCTTTGATATGGTAAACCACCAAATACTCATAAACACTTTGAAATCCATCTTCCTAGAGGACCAGGCCATTCAATGGTTTCAATCATATCTCAGTGGCAGACAACAGGCTGTCCTATGGCAGAGCAAACTATCCACCCTTTTACCCATCACCCTTGGAGTACCCCAAGGCTCCATACTAGGTCCACTATTATTTTCCATTTTCATCAATGATTTGTATAAGGTCATTCCAAATGCAACATGCATTCAATATGGGGATGACTCCACTTTAGTATGCTCCAACACTTCACCTGCAGAGTTGCAGATTCTATCCCAAAATACTTTTAACACAGTTGAAAATTGGCTCCTTAACCGTTGTCTCATGTTAAATCCTAATAAAATCAAACTGCTGCTTTTCTCCCCCACTCACAGGTCTGCTGCTGTAACCTTTAATTAAAATCCAACAACGACACCATTATTTCCCCAGATTCCTCAACCAAACTGTTAGGAGTTATATTAGATTATAATCTTAAATTTGATCTGCATATCAATAAAACTATTAAAACAGTTAATAAAAAACGTGGCTCACTATATAGGATCAAACCCTTCCTAATGCCATTAGGCAGAACTGTAATTGCTCGGACACATTTACTCTCCACCCTCCTCTATGCTTCCCCTCTATTTACAAACCTCAGCAAAACTGATCTTAATAAACTTTCTAGGAGCTACAATCACATTGCTAGATTTGCTACTGATGCAGCCTACAGAACTCATCACTGTCATAACCTAAATCTACTAGGATGGCTTGAACTGCCTAACCTACCTCAGGTTGACCGACTAATAGTTGCACACAAGATCCTGTACCAACCAGATAATACACCTGTACTTAAAAACCTCATCACCCATCATCATCAGTAATCTTAGTACACTTCGTTCATCTGAAAGACTGCTAGTTCAAACTCTCAAATCCAGCAACACAGCCGATAAATCTCTATTTGCTAACTCTGTTGGTAAAACTTGGAATTCTCTTCCTGCTAATCTTACATCTGAGCTGTCTCTACCTCAATTCAAGAAAAGTCTGATTCAGTACTTTAAAAAAGATGCCTATGTCCTTGTCCGAATCCAGACTAACTCTAACCATCACTCGTGTGCACATAGAGGACTTCTGCCTACACTTTATTGTTTCTTAACTTATAAATCCTATGATCTCCTTGGATCTACTACCAGGTTAGCCTACTAGGCATTGAATACCCTATCATTCTTAAAAACACTGTCTAGAAATTTCCATCTGAGTAAAAAATTTATAATTTGTTTGTGTATCTGTTTTTGTGTTTGTTTACATCTGTGTAAAAATCCTTTTATTTGTGTTTTATTTTGTGTTTTAAACTGTAAAAACGTAACAGTTTGTTGAATGTCTTTTTGGAGCTTTTCTCCCCGGGCCTCCGCTGAAAATGGACATGTATCCAGTCGGACTATCCCGGTAAACAAATGTAAAATAAAATAAATAAAATAAATAAAGTAAACTATATAAAACTAATACCATTACCAGTCACTGTTAGTTTTGCTGGGAGATCATTTAGAATTGACATCTCTACTCAATCATATAAGACATCTCCAAACTTTAGTGCAGAAATCTGAACACCAGCAAAAATCTAAATACAAATTAATTATAGATATTCACCCTAACCTGAGACTTATCATACATAGTACTGTCTTGAGCAATCCTAGTAGTCTAGTTTCTGGATGTCTAAGTCATTTAACGAAGGAGGAGAGAACTGAAAGGGTGTGGCCTGATCACCTCTACTAGGTGAGTGATAGGATTGGATTGGATTCAATGATTACTCCTAGCTTAAAGTTATCTGCAGACTTGGCCAGCCAAGCCCTTTGGTATTGGCTTTTATATCTGAAAAGTAGATGCCTAACAGGAGAGGTCCCAGCACAGACCCTTGGGGACTCCACTGTTGAAGTTAACTTCTCCTGTATTGATTGTCTGCATCTCAGCTATGAGACAATTGGCAATCCAGACACTGGACCAGCCCAATTTGGTTTTGTCAAGGGCAGGTCATGCCTACTCCACCTGGTGGATTTGTTTGAGAAAGTCACCAAAGCAATGGATGAAGACAAAATGATTCACACTGCCTACCTGAACCTGGTCAAGGAATTTGACACAATACCTTTTCAGGTATTTTTTTTTGTTGTTGTTGACAAAGTCAAGAGGTTAGTACAAACCCTTATGCTTCCGGTGGATAGCCAAGTGTCTCACAGGACCCAGGAAGTTAGAACTAGGGAGTCCACCTCTACAAAGAGGCTTGTCACAAGTGGAGTCCCTCAGGGATTGGTCCTGAGACTGCTACTTTTTGGCATTTACTTCTCTGAAGTCAACACCAATGTCAATGGCCTCTGGCTGATTAAATTTTCAGATGATTGAAAATTGAGAGCTGTCATTGAATCCCACAGACTGCTCCCCAAGAAGGGCTGACACAGACAAACAACTGGTGTCTGACCGGGACTATATTATAACCGGGACTATATCATATTCTCTAAAGCCGACAATGTCAAATCGACATTGTTGACATGAGAATATTGAACACTCAGAATCTTGAGCGTGTAAACGGAAATCTCCGTAAGGGGAGATTTCCACTTACTGCATTGTAGTGCGGTCTTGGAGTTGGTATATTTAAGTAGCGTGGGGTGTAGGGGACTCAGCCACCCACATGGGGGGTGCAGGGAGGCTTGCCCCCCATTTTAAATCCATTAGGGTACTTTTTTCTTTTTATAAGGTCAATGTTTGAAGACATCGACCATATGGTGTCAACCATATGATGCTCTATGTTTTCAAACGTCGATCTTATAATATAGACCTGTCAGACCCATGGACTAAAAGTAAATGCCAAGAAATGCATTATAGTATCCTCTGGGAAGTCATCCTCCCCTTGTAACTATCATGTTGACAAGAAACTCCTTAGAGTTGACCCAGTAGTCTGGGACATAAGGATAGACATAGACAGTGATCTAGCCTTTGACCATTACATGCTTACAGTAGTGAAGGAATTGTTCTATGTTGCACAACTTACAAACAAAGGTATGGCATCTAGGTCCAAGGAAGTCATTGTTCCACTGTATCCAACATTCACCAGACCTATCATTGAGTACAATGCCCCATTTGGTATGTACCGAACCAGGCATATCCAACAACTGGAATGTCCACAGAAGTTTCTCACTGATAGTATACAGGACATAAATAATGTCATATGCACACCACTTCAATACCCTATCCCTGTATTCTGAATCCTATAGGCTGTTGAGCAGTGATCAATGCCTGGCATACATGGCATTGTCAGACCCCACTCTGATGGCCCTCCTGCATATCCACAAAACAAAGATCACCAGAATTACCTGTTCTAAAGACTTGCCTGTGATATAAATAGGATGTGCTGGAGAAACAAGTATGTATCCCAGACACTACCCCATTTCTGGAACAGGCTCCCCATCCACATGAAGCAGAGTTCCTTCCCTAACCCAGTTCAGGTGTAACTTGGACAATTGGATGGGTAACAGGAAATTGATCCCTGTTTTGGCACCTATGTCACTAATGGACATAGGCAGCCTGTAAATGGTTCATCTCTCAGATAAATGTTTCTTCTCCGTGCTTACACTTGTCAAGGGTACAAGAACTTGATAGACATTTGAGATGCATGACTAGGCTTAAAAAGGCCCTTGTGGTAGTTAGCCTAGTAAACACCTATGAACACGGGGGTTTATTCCCAGTTTATTTAGGTTTTTTACTATGCCTTAGTGGGGAACTGCGTCAAAAGCTTTCACCAGGTTGAGGTATACGGTGTGCATCATTTTGCCTTCATCCATTTCTTTGGTGACCTCTTTAAAAAAATCCACCAGGTTGACTAAGCATGACCTGCCCTTGACAAGTCTTTCCATTGCTTTGCATGTGAGACTGGTCAGACTTATCGGTCTGTGGTAGGTCCTCCTTTATGGAGGGGAATGACTACTGCTTATCTCCAGTCACTTGGTACAAAACCTGCATGGAGGCTGCGATTGAATAGTGTGGGGGTGTGACAAAATTATGCTTCATGCTATGCAAGATGCATCCAGGT
Organism: Protopterus annectens; assembly: GCF_019279795.1. Classification (NCBI taxonomy): domain Eukaryota; kingdom Metazoa; phylum Chordata; order Ceratodontiformes; family Protopteridae; genus Protopterus; species Protopterus annectens. The sequence goes on along the minus strand of NC_056748.1, from coordinate 1,095,673,154 downwards.
ATATTGTCAGGACCCATTAATGCAGTATTTTTAGCTTTTGATAGCACTTTCAGGAATTGTTCTTTTGTGTTAGTTGGAGAAGAGTCAGTTTCAGGTACACCAAGAGAGACAGGCAGAGTGGAGACGGGTAAAGTTAGAGCTAAATTTATCAGCTAGTAGGTTAGCTGTGCCTTCAGTCTCACTGTAAGTAACATAGTTCACAGTCAGCTCAGCCCATTGCTGCATTGTGCTTTTGAGATTATGAACATAACTAAAAATGTTTTGTGACTGTCTTTGGCTTGGGTAGCTATTTTAGCCTCAAACTTGGCTTTAGTAGATTTTATCCTGGGTTGTTTGTTTCAGTGACAAGGGCTCTAACATTCTGGAAATTAGTCTTATTGGCATTATGCATTTGTTTTTGTAGTTTACCTTGCACTTGTTCCCATGGTGTACACCTGCAGCAATGCAGCTATTTACATGCTGGTATAGTGTGGTGATGTACATTTCTGGATATTCATTGGAGTTAGTTGGGTTTGGTGGGGATTTGAAGATTGCCAATATGTCATTTAGGAGCAGGTACTTTGTCTTAAATAAATTTCTGTGGGTACTTTGGGTGGAAGGAATCTCTGTTTTTGGTTTTCTTTCCAAGGAAACTGCTTTATGGTTAGACCTACCAAGTGATGAACATATGCAAAGGATGGTGCAAAATGCTCCCATATTGGTAAGGACTAGATCCAAGATGTTATTTCCCTTGGTGGGTACTCTGACAAATTGTTCAAGGGCAGTTGTATTGACAAAGTCCAGGAATCTGCACTAGTGGTGGTGTAAGTTTCCCAGGCTATAGTTGGCTAGTTTAGATCACCTAGGAAACGATATTGGATTTAACACTGAGTGACTCACTTCCTGCAGATAGGCGTTGTGATTGTAGCTTTCTTGGCTCATAGAGGAGGGTCTATCGTTAGCTAATATGTAGTAAGGGACCTTTCTGATGGGTATTTGGACATGATGCTGCTTTACCAGCCTTGATGCCAGGCTTTTATTGATGTAGATCGAGGCACCTCCACTGTTTTTTCTCTCCTGTGCAGTTACTGGTCCAAACACGTGGGAGGCGTTATAGCCCTGCACAGCTGGAGTGCTCTCCACTATTTTAAACCATGTCTCAGTACATAGGTGTCAATATCCTTTAGGGTAAGAAGGGGTTATAGGGAGTGGAGTTTTTTGTTTAGGCTCCTAGCATTGATCAGTAACATCTTCATATTTTCCTTCGCTTGTTTTTTTATTTTGTTGGCAGGTTTATCAAGTTGACATTGCCTAAAAAAGGCACTATGGAGGAAGACAATGTCTTTGCAATAATCAAAACCCTAGAGACAACAGATGTAGGCCATCCTTGTTAAAGAAGCGTGGTCTGTCAATCATATCCTCCCAGGCTGACAAATATTGGACCCCATATGAATGATACCAAAAACTAAGGCAGTTATTTTTTTTTAATAATATTACAGCAGCATCATCCTTGGAGAAGGTAGAATACTGTTCAATGCTAGGCTCATAACTGCCTTCGACACACATTCTGAAAGCTCCATCATATCTGTCTTCATATAGTCCAGGGAGGTACACCTCAAGTCATTGACACCAGCATGAGCTATGATGGAGTCATACTGGTACTTTATTTCAAGGACATGAGTGCATGCATGTTCTGATGGATCTAACCATCTTTCTTTCTTAGATTAGACTGGTAAGAGGCACATCTGTATATCTTATGTCACCAATAAGAAGAATCTTTGATTGGTAGATGCCTGCGTTACGGGCTCAGTATCTGTGACTTTGGACTCCTAGTGCTATGTGAGGAAGAAGGCTTAATATGTTGAGTGTGCTTTGTGACTGTGTTGTGTTGTGATTTGGAGGTCTTTGAGGTTTAGGTAAGTTGATGTTCAGAACCTCAGTCTATGATGGCTTATGAGTATTGTCACAGCCTTGGAAGAGGTATGATATTTGATATACTAGTGACAATTTTAGTGTTTGAGTTTACTGTCTGTGAAAGTTTTGCTTCCAAAGATATCATACATGTGCATTTCTCACAAACCACGTTATGCTGTTTGAGTAATAGATGATCATCAGACAGCAGGAGACAATTTTTCCACCATCTCAAGATACCCATCTCCATCAGGCTGACTAGAGAAGATGTGGGGAAGTGGTGGTCCATGATACTGACAGGAATGACTCAGGGGGCAGGAGTAACTGCTTGGAGTTCGGTTTTTGAATAATGTTTGGGTGGACTTGCTACTGAGTATTTAAAGTTCAGTACAAACCAACTAGCTTGGAAACGTTCTTCTGCCACTAGCAAGAAGTAGTAAACTAATTAAAGTAAAAAAAAAAAACTCTCAATAATTTGATACTAAAGTCAGTGCAAGTGATATTGATATGCTCAATATTAACCAATTTATTGAATGCCCTTTTAGCCTGATGAATTAAGGGGAATGATTTTGGAAATTGATATTTGCTTATTATCAACAGCAAATTAAGAAGGAAAGGGAGGGAATTATGTTGCCAAATTATCATAAGGGCTTGGCAAAAACAGAGCCTGACATACATTCAGTACATAAGATTGAAACTACGGTTTAATACCAACAGTTTGACCACTCAAACAATATGGAGTGCAACTGTGTACTGGAATTAATGATATAGACTCAAAGACCTTAACTAAAGCAGATACAGACTATTATAATGAGTTTAAAAATCAGATCAAGAAGTGAAAATGCTTACCTTTCTTCCCTTGTGTAATTTCACATACATGAACACATTAATTGGACTGCCAACCTAGGAATCAAAAATGTTTAAAAAAAAGGAAAAAAATATACTGTTCAAAACATATTCTAAATTCCTAAACCATAGCCCCTCTGTTTGTTCTTATTCCTAATCACCCCCATTGCTAAGGCACCAAATGACTGTTGTAGATTTTCATAGCTAAATTTCAGTTTTTGGTAGAAGGGGATTCATCTTCTGACATGGCCTTCTGTGAAGAATTCTTACCTTGCAGATATTAGGTGTCCTTGCTTATTTCATCTTTTAATGCAGCTTTGAAAATACTTTTATTTATGTAAGCATTTTAAGCTTTGCATTAATTACACAGAATTTTTAGAATATTTTTTTTTTTTTTTGTGAAGTACTATAAATATCATCATTAAGTCTGATAGGATATTTTTCAAATATACTTGCAGTAAACTCCCTCTTATCTGGTCTCGCCGGGACTGGGCCTTAGGCTGGATAAATGAATGGCTGGTTAATCAGAAAAAGCATACAAAATAATATTTATAGGTTATAAATCAGCTAAAACAATAGGATTTGTGTTGGTGTACATTTTTCTAAAGATTATGAAGTCTAAAACTCAAATGTCTGTCATTATTTAACCCGGAGGAGGTGGAAGTGTTGTCCTTCTCTGTTGTCTTTTGCTAGGACTACGGCAGAAATTTGATGGCCGTTTAAAGAGGAGGCCAGTTAAACAGAGGCCAGATAAAAGGGAGTTTATTGTAAATTAAACAGAATTTAAATGGTTGCCTGGCATAACTCTATCCTCTATAACAATATGTTCTCCCAGTTTTAGTATATTTTATGGCAACATGACATGATATGTCTTCCTTTTTATATAACGCTGACAAAGTAATGTTTGGAAAAGTTCCCATTAGATTAAAACAGAGAGAGAGAGAGAGAGAGAGAGAGAGAGAGAGAGAAGTAAGTAGAATAAAATTTATTCTTACCAGCAACAGCTGCATCCGCATTACTTTTGGGTATCACAGGGCTACATGCCTGATATTTCATCACTTAACTAATTACAGTGTTTGAAAGAGCTGGCCAAAGTAACATATTTATATAATAGCATGTAATATTTTATCTATGTTCCCAACAACATTTTAAGAACTCACAAAACAAAAGCTTTGACTATATATATATTTTTTGTGTCCCTATATAGTTTTCCATCTGAGTTACAGTAATTGTCAGATCTCTATTCCCTTTCTTATTTAAGTTGCATATTTTCTTCTACAACATCTTTTATGAACTTGTACTTTAGTTTTGTGGCCTTTGCACCCAGTACCAATTACATCTACTTTTGGTTCTGCTTTCCTCATATGTTTTTCCCTCTTCTTCAACAGATTTGACAGATATCATGCCTCTTCCTATCAGATAAGCACATTACATTTGACCTTCCTACAACTTTAAAGATGAACCTCAGGCCCATTTTTCTGTTCAGCTCTGACAGCGTTCAGCCTTTCACAAGCTTATACTAACCAGAGCCCAAGAAACAGACCTCCTACCATCTGGCCACACAGAAATTACACTATCAAACCTATCCACCTACGCTGCATCTGTTTACATGCATTCATGTTTTCAGTTGCTAAGCACTTTTTGCCATAAACCTTCTAGACAAATTTTGTGGAGATAAATAAATAACCTAATCTGGTTATAAACAAAGGACTCTAGTCTACAAATTCATATACTGTGTAATGTCAAGGAACCGAAACCGAATGACCTCAGTTGTAGTCATCAGTGGCTACAGCCTGGTGTTTAGCGTACTAAGGTTTTATTTTTGGAACCTGGTTTAGTTCCTAATGTATTAGACACATTATTTCTGAAGTGTGGTGCCCAGCTCTGAATCAAGCTCTATGCCTAACATGCTGCAGAAATGACAGATGTTAGCTTTGCTTGACCTGTGGCATAATTCTGATAGCTCTTTTCAGAATCATCTTGATGATAAGCAGAATAATCTTTTTCTTTGTTTGTTGTGGTGTAATTTATTCTATTTATATCACAGCAGGAAAGGTGAGTGACCCACACCTACAAGACTCTATGATTTCATTTGAAATGAAATGATGCTCTGAGAACTTTCTTTTCTTTATATACAGTCCCTGCTATTTTCACTCACTATAAGAAGAGTGTCATGTTCAAATTTTCTATTATGTAGTTCAGGCTAATTATCTGACAGACACTGCAAATAAATCATGTAACTACCTGGGAATTAACAAATGCATGATCCTACATAATTTTTATTATGCTATTTATTGGTGAGGGAAATCTACAATGGCGTCTGCCTACACTGTTTTTTAGAAATACAGTAGCTGATTTTTCCTATGTGCAGTAGAATTTTGTGAAGTAATTTATTCCTGCATTAATACTGGTAGGAGACAACTGACAGACAGCTATTTTATGCAATGAAGTGCAATAGATGGTACCTGCAAGTAATTCCTATCTGCACTAGTTTTTCTTATATACAGACAAGAAAGACAAGAAAGACATATTTAATTTGGCATATCATTTCTTTGTCTTTTCTTTGTTTTAGCTGAGTGCATTTGTGTGTTTACATTATTAAGTGGAAAGATTTAAGAGAGTGAGGTCAGGAGAGCCCTTCAAGGAATGAGCAAACAGAGGATATAATGACAACCAACGGGAAGATTCCTTCCAGGGAAAATAGACAGTCTGAGTACTATTGGATGAAACCTTATCAACTGAGCTTACCTTTCCTCTAAAACAGAATGCCTTCTCCCCAACATACATGCATGCATGTACGTACGTACATACATGCACACAGTTTCATAGGTTCTGAATCCCAGTGTTGAGATCATGTAGGCATTGTGGATCTCTGTTTCGTTTATGCTTTATTTATATTTGTCCTATTCTTACCCAGTAGTCTAATTTTACTTCAGAGTGTCTGAAATTACCTGTCGTCATTATATGTTTAGTGAGCTTATTCCAGAGCCTTGGAATATTCTGGGATATAATGCAAGTCAGTGTTGGATGTCATATTTGTTATGATGCAAACCTTAGCAGGCTCACACAGTTTGCTGGTACTGGATTATTGAAAGATATCACTCTTACTTCAGTCAGAGAAAGATGGTGCATGCCTGCTTTGAGGAAATTCTTTCCCCAGTGTGCATGCTTGTAGGTGCAGTTAATGTACACTTGTGCATACACGCATGCATAAGCATGCACACATACAAATGTCCACATGTTCATATCTGTGATTACCAGTGTTCAGGCTATGTGGCCATTGAAGAACACTGGCTCCTTTATGTTATATTCATATTAAACTGTTCTTACCTTTTTATAAAATTATCAGATATTCTCTGCTGTTATGTTTTGGGGCCTTATTCCATAGCCTTTGTATAGTTTGGGAACAATACCTGCTCCTTCTGGATGTTATATTTATTAAGCGGCAGAATTTACCAGTAATATGTCTATGGGCTGGATTCAGAGAAAACCCAGACACAATCGTTGACTGGTGCAGCAAAAAGAGCCATTTAAGAGAGTCACAAAAAGCTGGAATTCAGAAACATTAGCTGCAGTGAGGGAAGACCTCATTATTGGGTAATTTGCATGTATCTGAATCATGTCATGATTATTGTTAGTGCTAACAAGCAGTTTGCGACAGTAATCACTGATGTTGTCCGAGCTTCAAGTTCTTCACAACCCCCCCATTCACTTCCCACACACGCACACACACGCATACACACACACACACACACACACACACACACACACACACACACACACACACACACACACACACACACACAGACACACACCATCTGATTTTACAGAACAGCCAAGGCTTTGCCTCTGATATTTGCTGTCCCTTTTCACTAGTCGCTCAGTAATGCTAGACATTAATGTTTCATGTTTCTTATTGCTCTTGCATTTTTTTTTTTGCTAAAAATTTTTTTTTCTTTTATGGGTTTTTGTGTACACAGCAATTTTACACACACACACACACACACACACACACACACACACACAGACACACTGCCACATACACATATGCGCTCATCCGTGCCCATTACATATGCACTAAACTCCCCAATACTTATAATGTATAATGTAATACTTATACATTTTTTCCTACCCGTTCAACACATTAACTTTGTGGGTAGCAACATGACAAATTTTAATGATAGACTTTAATGATGTGGTTTAACAGACACAGAGATGTTTGAATTTTAAGAAGATTTTTTGGCTTATTACTTATTGCCATATCCAACACCATTTACTCATCAATGGGTCCATGGCTAATAGTTGGACTGAATGTGATGCAATTCCACTTTAAATGAGGGTGGGGTTATTATGGACATGTGATGTATCTAGAACTATTTAATGACTGTTAATGTAATTACATTTTTACTTCTGAAGAAGCTCGGTATTGACCGAGCGAAAGCGCTTGAGATAACTGTTTTCGTTGTTTTTAGCAGTTGGTTTGACTGTTATTTTAACACATTAAAGTGTTTTGGATTTTATCAGCCTTTCTTCCTTTGTGGCATCCGGGTCCTGTGGCCGTTGGGCGATATCTTATTCTTGGCTGGACTTTTGCTATTTTTATTGAGTCCCCAATACTTATGTCTAACACATTCTTTTCCATTTGCAATCATGGATGAACATAGCCTTTTTGACATGTTAATGTGTCCAGCCATGTTACTTTACACAGCCAAGTGACTGTGTAAATCCCTTACTGCAAGGCATTTCTGAGGGAGAGCACATGACTAATTATTATATGCCGCTCATCTGGAATTTCTCATTAACATTGTAGTGAGATGTGGAGACAGCCCACCATTGTGATTTTAGAGACCATGTAGAATCTCTGTGGTAGAGCTGGCTATGAATTAGAAAAGGCTACTACCAGTAGAAAACTGGTCACATTAATGCTAACCACTGGTGGTAGTCCTCTGAATCCCAGCCTATATTTTCTATCATTGATCTAAACATTTATGACTAAAAATTTTTTGAATTCTTCATTCTTAAACCCCTATATGCCACGCATAGTTTACAATTAAATGTTATTGTTGTTTACAAAGCTTTTTTGTTAGTTTCACTATTTAAGTATTTCCTGGTATTTTTCACTGTTTAAGCTATCTGTTCTGCTTGTTCTGGTTTTCCTGTCAAGCAATGTTTAAATAACTGATATATTAACTATTTTAAACATTCTTTAGAGCCTCCTTGTTGTTTTTCTGCTGTTTTAAACATTTTGTAGTGTCTCTGCTATTTTTCTTCTGGTTTAAACATTCTCTAGTCTTTCCCACTGAAAATAGGGTAGCTGGTAGATGTAGCATAGTCCAGATAAGACTTACTGCTTCTGGAACTGTTTGTAGTGGTTTGTTTGTTCTGTGCATGTTTTGCAGGCCATCTTGGATTGGAAGTAGTCTATCTCCACTTTTGTAAGAGACTTGTCCAGTAAAGAGAGGCCCGTCTAGGGCTTGGAATAAGCATCCTTATTGGTACTTTTCAATCTTTTTAAAGTTATTTTTCACGTTTTAGCTTCTGGTATTTAGGCCCTGCAGATGAGCAGGTTTCTGCTCGTCTGTATGTCACACAGCACTGTGCACTGCTGTGCAATTGTGTGCCAAAGCTGGACGGTTAAATTCAACAAATTTTCCCTAAAATCTAGGCAAAAATATCCATCCACTGAGCTCCTCCATGATTGATTCTGAATAGCCACTCTTAGTGACAACAGTCTTCAACCTAGTATTCTAGGCAGTTGGACTACCCTTGTTTTCCCACCAACCTTGTTGACTTGGATCTCTTGAGGCAGCGTAGCAATTTCCTCATGTACACCGACAACCCTCTACTAATAGCGCACTCTAGTACAAAGTGAGAGAGATGTATTTATATCAAGAATCTAGAATGCATCCTCTTTCTCACTCAAAACAGTAACACGGAGAAGGTTGTCAACTCACCCACCACTACATATGCTCATAGCACCACTACTCTTACACATACCACTACTCAAACACATAGTATGCATCAAACAAGTAAATGTATGTACACAGATGTTCTCTTGAAAAACTTACTGAAACATCAGAGACCTCCAAAACACAAGTCTGCTACAACTAACACAGTCCCCACAGCAGCCATAATACATAGCAAAACCATTGTCTCACCCACCAAGCCAGTAATGTGTAACATTCAAAGAAACTAATTTTCGTCCCATTGGAGACTCAGTAGTGAGACACATGGATGTTGGACTCACCAGGCTGGACAAGGAGAAAGTCACGGTCAGCTGCCTATCTGGTGCCGGGATTCATTAGATCATGCATGCACTCAGGTCTCTCAGCAACAAGTACTGTTATGACTCTGTCATAGTTCATGTTGGTGTGAATGACCTGAGATGTGCCTCACTGGACTATATGAAGAGAGATGTGTGTCCCAGGCAGGTGTATCCCTAGCCTTAAGCTTACTACCCTCACCTAGAATGTTGCCACAGTATAAATAAAAAAAATGATTGATTTAAATAATTGGCTCAGCTTCTGGTGCCATTCAAAGGGGATCCAGTTCCTGTCAGCCTGGGAAGCCATGGTCAATAAACCTCGTTGCTTTGCCAGAGACGGCTTGTACCTGGCAGTTCTAGCCTTTTGGCTGCTGGCAAAGGTTCTTGCCTCCCCATAGTGCCTTTTTTAGGCAAGGTCTCAAACAACATTACAACATTACAGACGTGAAATTAACCAGTCAGAACAAAATAAGGGTCATGCTGCTAAGTGCTAAGAGCTTAAACTAAAAGATGCACTCCCCGGAAGCACTTCTATCACTAGAAGATGTCTATGCAGTCACAGAAACCTGGTTCAAGGCTTCAGAGAGTACCCCAGCCTTGCAAGGGTACAATGCCTTCCACACCTTTAGACTGCAAAAATGAACATGTAAAAACCAAAGGAGGCAGTGTTTGGAACATGTAAAAACTAAAGGAGGCAGTGTTTCAATCTATATTAGAGATAAAGTCACCTCCTGTCTAGTTAGACTGGACAACTCCATGGAGTTACTCCCGGTCCAGGTTACGGGGGTAAGACCCCCATTCAACTTATAGCCAGTTACAGCCCCCCTCCATGGGTCATGATGCCCATGAAGCCTAGTTGACCAAAGTGAAGATGGTTCAAATTTTACCAACACACTGGTAATGGGAGATTCAATTATGCCACCATCAAATGGGAAACTTAAACTAGCCCTAACTAGCTAGTGAAAACGTTCCTTGACTTTAATTCAAATTCCTTGCAATACATTTTCCATACCTTGACAAGAGGAACAAACATTCTGGAAATGGTCTTCACCAACATGTCAAACAGATGCACTGCTGCAACTGTTGGACCCTCATTAGTTAAAACTGACAACAAATCAGTCACCTTCGAGCTGGCACTAACACTAGAACTCACAAAGGGTGAAATCAGACTAAAAAAACTTCACCAAGGCAAACTATATCTTCCTAGGTAAAGATTGAAAAATTATATGGAGCTGCTTACTGCAGCTTACTTGCTGTGGGATGGATTTGAAGTGTTTTTAAGACACTCAGTCTTGCTGGCTGGATTCTGCTAAAATTCAAAGTCTGGTTATATTTGCATTCACAGTCTGTTGCATACAGAAACTTGCAGAATATACACTGATGAGAGAATATACTTTGCAGCATCAACTTTAGAGGGCAGTAACAAATAACTTTTTATAATAAACCAAACGTACTAACGTTGCAGTTTAAAGTACTGTTCCACTTTACTTCTCATATAGTACAGACGATGTGAGAGATATAACATTTACCTCAGGACAACAAATGTGTCCCTACCATACCTCTAACATAACTGGATTTATACAGCTCTTTATATACACTTTTTAGTCATGCATAAACATATACATTTCCTCTTGATATTCTATTTTGGAGAATTGTTTATCCTGTAGAAACAATACTAATTGTTCCAAATGCTGACTTGATAATATTATTTTTAACAATGTCTTGTAAGAGACCAGCTTTTCTGACAGTGTGAACATCCTGTATTCTATATGGATCTTTGTATAAAAACATCTGTTCTTGTGCCAATGCTGATAGTCATGTCCTGTTTTCCATGCAGAAAAACATATTTTTGAGAAAACACATTGTCACAGTGTCATAAACATATCCTGTTGTTTTAGGAAACATATTGTGTCCATCCTGTTGTTTTAGGAAACATATTGTGTCCATTTTTTTATATGCAGAAAAACATGTCAGTGTTCTTTAAAAGCAGATTTTGCATTTTTGCTCTTGCATACATCCTGTTTTTAAGTCTGTAAGGGAAAAATGTCCATTCAGCAGGTTCCTTATTTTCCAAGCCATGGTCATTTAGTATGACTGCTGATCACATATTACTAAACTCTGTTTCTGCATCTAAGCAAGCTTTTTCTTTCAGCATATTTACAACAGAATTAATTTCAGCCTTATATTCATAAAATCTAACAATTCCCTCTGTTTTTAAACATTAAGAAACAAACCTATAGTCTTCTTTTGATACAAGTCAAAATGCAATTTTACATAGTTAATACAATGATATTAAGTATTACTACAAAACTGAATGTATTTAAAACTTTTTCTTTTGCAGACCATTCTGTCAAAATATTTTATCAATTATGACCTGTGTCTGCTTTAATGTTATTTTTTTTAACTTGATCAATTTATTCTTTTGCAATCACAGAATTTAATTTATGACTTAGGACTGTTCCATTAACGCTTTGCAGCTGTTGAATTAACTATGAGACAATAACTATGTGCTACTGCAAGCATTTATACACTGCTGAAAATATACAGTTTTAATGTCATTTTAACCATAACATTGTGGTCATGTCTTTGAACTGCCCATTAACATCTTGGTAAAGTACTGAACTGGGCTTAGATAATAAATATTTGAAAGCAATTATTTTACTGGGGTAAAACCAGTGATATTACAACTTGACAAATTACTTTTGAACTTATTACAATGTATCCTGATCAGTATGTATTTACATAGACTGTTTGCTATTTATGCATTTCAATCTAGTAGGTACCCTGGACCCATTGTTTTCTTTAAATATGTTTTTTTCACACATATTCATTACTAGACATTAATTTCATTTGTACTGAATTTTTCTGCATTTGTACATACAAAGACTGTAAAGTACATTTAGTCTAATCTTACAGATTTAATAACATTAATATTGAGCAAAATCTTGGAAAATGTTTATGTCTCTCTAGAAATATCTAGTGGAACTGGCACCAAATGCATATGTCATGTTATTTTAAACTACATACTCAGCAATTAAAAATATTCATGCTTTTTTATACCAACATTGTTTTGTCAAAAACATATTGAAATAGTGACCAATCTTGTTCAGTTTTTTACATGTCTTTACTCTCTCTTGTATAGCTGTAATCAATTTTAAGCCATCTCTTGTTTTTTAAACCATCTCTTGTATAGCTTTACAGTTTAACAGGTTGTAAATACAGCTATTAACAACTTGTAAAATATATTATCCTGTCAGGTTTAATCCAGTTTACCAGTATTTTTAATACACTAATACCTGTTTTTTCCTCTCCCTAAAAGAGTATTGTCAAGAAGGAATGAGATATTTTTCCTGTAGCTTTATTTCAGACCCTTGTTGTTTATTTTTTCTGTAGCTTTATTTCAGACCCTTGTTGTTTATTTTTTCTATAGCTTTATTTCAGACCATTGTTGTTTATTTTTTCTGTAGCTTTATTTCAGACCCTTGTGCAGTACTGCTTATACAGTCAGTGTAAAACTGAGAAAGTGCCCTCCCTTATACAGTCAGTGTAAAACTGAGAAAGTACCCCTCCCCCTGTAGTACTTCAGCACTGTTAACCTGCCCTATGCTGTGAGAATAGAATGTATGTTAGCCCAACACTTTGGTTATACATTTATTTTATTAGGTTACTAAATAAAGCTTTCACTGTATATTACCTGTAGTAGGTATTTACACCCTCCTGCACAATTGATTTGAACTGTATATATACTATAGCCCATTTGCTGGCTGTACTTGATGCAACTGAGGTTTTTTTGTCCTTTTAACATTTACTTGCAAACAGATTATAAGTGACATCTATGCACAATTGTGACATTTTATTACAATTACCAAATAGTGTTGCCTGTAAACATTTTAACAATTATGTTTTAATAACAATGATGCTTTAGAAAAACTCAAGCTACTTGTCTGGCAATCAGTCTTGTTGTTTATCTGATCTTTCCAACATTTCCTGTAACTATTCATTCAATCTAGGAAGGTCTGAGCTCGCATTTTATACTCTATAAACTATAATTAATTCTTTTGGCATTTTTCCTTTAATGTGATTGTGATTTGCATAACTATGCATTTATACAACATAAATAGACATTATTTTACAATTACCTTACATGGACTTCAGTATTTTTTATTTATTTATCTATTTAACTGTCCTGCCATTAATTTTACAAAAACTGTTTGACTAATACCATCTGTGATTTTATTTATTTTTAAAATTCAGAACTTTAACTGTTTGGTGTTACTATACAATTATAACATATGATTATTTATATTTGCTGTTGTCTGCCTTTTACTTTTGTGCATTGTAAACAAATGTACTCTAGATGAAAAGAACACACATGCATGTCTGTCTTGTATATGTATATCTTTATACAAGCATGTCATGTCCCTACCATCCTAGCATGCATGCTTAACCATTTTCAAAACATAAACATATTATAAAATATATTTCTTTTGCACAGATTAACTGTGTATGCAGGAAATTCCCAGTCTTTGTCAGTTGAGCTAATTTATTTCCTTTATCCTGCAACTGCTGTTGAATTTCCTGTGATGTTGCATCGTCTTTCTGACATTCTTTAGTAAGCTGTTCTGCTGAATTTGAAACTCCTATGCACTTTTGAAAAGATGTGTGTATAACTTGTCTAAGCTTCCTGAACTCATTGTGTCTGTCTTTTAGAAGTTTATTACATTTCTTTGTAACAAAATGTACTAGAGTTTCTATCAGTAACTGATTTGACTGTTGTTGCAACTCCGAAATAAACCTTTTGCATCTGGTGACAGAACATAACTGTCTAACATTTGAATATAATGTCAACATATTAACTTTTCTTGGTTCTTTACCTTTACAATTTTTGTCTGTACAGTCTAACCTTTGGATAATGTCATGCACTGTATTTTTATGACATTGTACACACAATAAACATTTTTATACCACACATGATTTTATTTCAGATACCAGTCAAATATTATAATCCATTTGCATAATGCCTTACTATCAAATTGCAATCCATTTGCAAAATGCCTTACTATTAACTTGCACTAATAAGGTTTTACATTTGCTAATATGCTGTATATACAGTTATTCTGTTATTATTATTACCTCTATGGCATTCATACTGTATGTAACACAGAATAATTTTCTTACCAGTCAACAGACAGGCAAATGGCCAAGCTGCTTTACTGTAGATGGTTGAAAAGTTTCTGTAGTCACTTGTGAAGTTGGTACAGCAAAACTGGCAGATTCAGTCTTACAACTTCATCTTGTACCTTTTCTGGAGAATTTATGGAACTGCTACACCTTCCTGCAATGCAGTCTCACCGGATTTAGACGTCTATTAACTGTATTGCTAGAAACTGTTGAAAACTGTAGAAATCTGAAGTACTTTACATAAACGTTACTGTGCTTTTACAGGAGTGACATTACCCATTCACTCCCCCTGTTTTTGGATACAGGCTAGGAACGTTGTCAAAGGATCACCATTGAAAAATTATATTGAGCTGCTTACTGCAGCTTACTTGCTGTGGGATGGATTTGAAGTGTTTTTAAGACACTCAGTCTTGCTGGCTGGATTCTGCTAAAATTCAAAGTCTGGTTATATTTGCATTCACAGTCTGTTGCATACAGAAACTTGCAGAATATACACTGATGAGAGAATATACTTTGCAGCATCAACTTTAGAGAGCAGTAACAAATAACTTTTTATAATAAACCAAACGTACTAACGTTGCAGTTTAAAGTACTGTTCTACTTTACTTCTCATATAGTACAGACGATGTGAGAGATATAACATTTACCTCAGGACAACAAATGTGTCCCTACCATACCTCTAACATAACTGGATTTATACAGCTCTTTATATACACTTTTTAGTCATGCATAAACATATACATTTCCTCTTGATATTCTATTTTGGAGAATTGTTTATCCTGTAGAAACAATACTAATTGTTCCAAATGCTGACTTGATAATATTATTTTTAACAATGTCTTGTAAGAGACCAGCTTTTCTGACAGTGTGAACATCCTGTATTCTATTTGGATCTTTGTATAAAAACATCTGTTCTTGTGCCAATGCTGATAGTCATGTCCTGTTTTCCATGCAGAAAAACATATTTTTGAGAAAACACATTGTCACAGTGTCATAAACATATCCTGTTGTTTTAGGAAACATATTGTGTCCATTTTTTTATATGCAGAAAAACATGTCAGTGTTCTTTAAAAGCAGATTTTGCATTTTTGCTCTTGCATACATCCTGTTTTTAAGTCTGTAAGGGAAAAATGTCCATTCAGCAGGTTCCTTATTTTCCAAGCCATGGTCATTTAGTATGACTGCTGATCACATATTACTAAACTCTGTTTCTGCATCTAAGCAAGCTTTTTCTTTCAGCATATTTACAACAGAATTAATTTCAGCCTTATATTCATAAAATCTAACAAAGATATAAATGCATTCCAAGCCCCACCCCAAGCTGGAAGTGGTAACTATGCTGAAGCTTACACTAAAGCCCTGTACAATTACATGCTTAAGTATATAAATGCGACCGTAGCAGAAAGAATCAAAGCTAGAGCCCCAAGTAAAAACAAGCTGCCTTGGTGGACATCCAGCATCAACAAACTTTACAATAACAGCAAAAAGTTGCTGTCCAAGAAACAAAGCAAGGCCCCAACAATGGAAAAGCACCCCCCTCAGCCTCAACAGGCAAATAAGACAACGTGTCAAATCCTCCAAGAGTAACTTTGAGAGAAACTTAGCAGCAAGTACAGCCAAGGATAACCATAACTCCTTTTACATTTATGCATGTAGCCTAAAGGTTAGGACCCAAGCATGTGCAGAACTAGTGGCCAATAGTGTCACACACACTGACCCCACAGATATGGCAAACCTGCTAGCGGATAGGTTTGGTGAAACTTTCACTCCCTTATCCCCTCCTACCTTACAACAAACTTTCCCCTAAACTCCCCCCACCATATCTGAAGAGCAGGTCCTCAACACCTTCTCCAAGGCAATAAACACAGCCTCTATGGGACCAGACAACATCCCAGGTTGTCTTCTAAACAGGCTAAAACATGAACCAGCATCACCACTAAGTAGCCTTTTCAATCATAGCCTAACCACAGGCTTTGTTCCTGCGGAATGGAGAACAGCAACAGTTATTCCCCTCCACAAAGGTGGCCTTGCAACAGACCCAGGAAATTACAGACCCATAAGAGTAGAAAAGCTCCAACATACAAAATAAATATAAATACAGAGTTTACTAACAAAGATAACAAGGAAACTACATAGTATACAAACAGCATTCAGCCTTAATTACATCAACATTTAAACAGAAGCTTACATGCAGAGAGTAAGACAACAATTAACACTTGGCAAAGAAAACAAGTTAAATTATGTAAAGTAATTTAGCAATTTCCTCTTGACAGAGAAAACAAGTTATTTATAGGCATATGCAGTTAATGATTTTAAAGTAGCATGTCTGCAGGAAGATGGCAATTGTTGCTGTTAGGGTGGACTAGAAGAGGAATAGGTCAGGTTGGGGTAGGGCAGGGACAAGAAAATGTTTTGCGCATTTGTCTTTTAGTATGTTTTTGAAACTGTAAGTGTTAGCGATAGCTCTTAGGTCTGGGGAAAGTTTATCCTAAGTGTTGGCAACTGAGTGACTATAAAGTAGTCACCCCGGGGATCACTCCAGTGGCTCTACTTGAAAGAGGCACTGGGAACTAACAGTGGCATGATGCCAGGGCACTTCTATGGACTAGGTTTGTAAAGGCTCCAGGGCCGTTGGCCTAGTACATACCTATGAACCTATAAGCCTGACCAGCCTCATCTGTAAGGCCATGGAATGTATCATTATGGAAATCCTAAATAAAGACATAGGTGACCTCCAAACTCTAGATGCTTCCCAAATTGGCTTCGTGAAGGGAAGATCCTGCCTGTTAAATCTGGTGGACTTCTTTGAAATTGTGACCAAGGCCATTGACAAGGTCAAATCTGTGCATAGAGCATACCTCAACCAGGCAAAGACTTTCAACACAATCCCACATTCAGGCATTGCTGATAAACTTAGAAAACTGAATATAAACCCCTTTGTTGTAAGATGGGTTGTCAACTGTCTCACAAACCTGACACACACTATCAAAATGGGTGACTCCACATCAACCTGCAGACATGTTACTAATGAGGTGCCACAGGGGTCAGTCCTGGGCCCCCTACTGTTTGGTATATACTTCTCAGAAGTTCAGGTCAAAACTAAGAGGATGTGGTAAACCAATTTTGCAGACAACTGCAAACTAGGTGGATTCACTGAATCCCCAAATGATGTCCATAAACTCCAGGAGGGTCTCATGCAGACCCATAACTGGTGTATTAGTCATGTTCTCAAACTGAATGCAAATTAATGCATCATCATTCCCTTTGGCACAATGTCCTCTCACACTATCAAATCAACAACAATACCCTAAGTACCCATGAAGTGGTAAGGGACCTGGGGTCACAAGTTGACTGTGACCTTATCTTCGACCACCATGTGTCTACTGTAGTAAGGAAAACTTTCTGTGTAGCACGGTTGATTAGTAAAGGCATCACCTCGAGAGGAAAAGAAGTTATAACCCCCTTATACTTGGCACTTATCCACCTAAATATGGCCTGTAACTTATTTTATTTATTTATTTATTTAACATTTGTTGACCGGGAAAGTCCGACTAGGTTCCACAGATCCTGTTTTCAGCGGAGGCCCAGGGAGAAATGCTCCAGAAACATGTCTTTAGAATGTGGGAGGAAACTGGAGTACCCGGAGGAAACCCACGCGGACACAGGGAGAACATGCAAACTCCGCACAGAAGGCACCCCAGCCGGGAATCGAACCAGAGAACCTCTTGCTGTGAGGCGACAGCATTAACCCTGCACCACTGCGCTGCCCCTTAAATAGGACATGCTGGAGGGACAGATTTTTCTCCCAGCTACTGCCATGTGTTTGGAACAGGGTACCAACTGATGTGAAACAGTGCACCTCTGACACTGTTCAAGAGGAACACGGATGAGTGGATGGGGGCGCCGTAAATTCTTACCGAGGATAGAGTCCACAACCCTCCTGGACATGGACAGTAATCACTAAATGCAGTCTTAGGTATTGACTAGCATTTCTATAGTATTACATTGGCATGAAACGGCTAGGCTTAAAATGGCCTCTGAATTGATAGCCTAGTAATCTCCTATGATCCTAGGATCATATATCTGTCTGTAAGCAGTAAATATACAGGCAAGGGAATTCTCTGAATATTCCAAAAGCCTTATTGACGGACTTAATTTTATGAATTTGCAATGGACCATTTCTAATACAGTTAACCGACTTTGATTGAAAATAAAAAAAATATGCTTTATTTCGCAAAACTGGTCTTAACTAATGTTTCATAAAGTAGTAACAGTTTGCTTGTGTCCCTTATTGCTAAACTAAGCACACTGATTTACTGTGATTTAATAATATGTAATTCAGTGAGCGCAATTAATCTAAACTAAAGCATCTAAATCCTAAAGAAATCACAGTCTTAAACAGTGTATCTTCTGAGGTGGTAAAACCTGCAAAACCATTTCTATTTTATGGGGGGGCCCCTCATGTACTTTGATACTGGAGCATGTTTGTATATCACTTGTGTCTAAGCATATCTATTCTGAAGATGCACAAACACAGAGAAGAGTAAGACAGCAGAAAACGGAAACAAAATTCAACTTTTCCTTCAGCAAATCCACAAAGCAGTCAATATGTGACTTAAGCATCCTTGATGTAGTGAAATATCCACTACGGGAAACTTGCAACATTTCTGTTTTGACATTCCGTGACTTGGTGTCTCAGGCTGCAATAAAGTACAAGTTTCCTCACAAATCACGCACATACATGCCACCACATTTCTGAACATTTTCTTGCCTTTTAAGTCTATATACTTCTACCATTTGCATGACTTAGACAATTTAGTTTACATAGCCTCTGTTATCACTTATTAGAGAAGATAAAAGTTTGGCTATGTCAGAGAATCAGTCAGTAGATGTGACTGAGTGGTTGCAAAGGTTCAAACTCCCATTGTCTAGGGATGTGGGAGGTGATCAGTACATACTCAGTGCTGCCACCTACAGTTGACACTCCACACTGACAACAATCTGAGTGTTAACCAAAGGTTTGAGTCACAACCAAAAACCTGCTATTTCAGTGTAATTTACAGAGGTTGTTAGCAAGCTTAACTTTATAAAGCTCAGCCGCACAGCTACCCAGGGAATGCCTCACCTAACCACATTCAACTGGAACTCTCGTATGATCTGGGAGTTTTGTATGTACAGTAAAGCTGACCAAATGTGTCACTTTGGCACCATTTGAGTTTCAAAATAAATTTTTGTTGGTCTCCTCTTTAAGTTTCTGTGGGAAGGAGACACTATAGCATTTTAAGCTACCTGTTTCTAGGATGACAAATTCTGAGAGGTACACCAACTGGTTTATTACAGGGAAGAAGTTTGAACTGAACTGGTTCTTTGTAACAAGGTTCTGCATTCCTTGGTCTCCAGAAAGCAAACATTTGCATACCTGTACCTTAGTCCAAAAGGAAGACAACCAAACACCTTTAACAGTAACAGTAGGATATTTAAAAAATAATACAGCACATACAATGTGCACAATGTTTTAGGGAGATCATCTCATGAAGGAATAACACACAGGATTTGTTGAAACAGTATTCCAGATAGGCAATATTTTTCTTCCTAACAATGTAACACCCTACTGCTAAATACTTTCCCTGATGTATGCTGTAATAGTTGACTTGCATATAGTACACAATTAACATACGAGGAGTCCATTTGCTGTCAAGGTTTTTTTTTACTTATTTTTTTTTCCTGTTAACAAGGTAATGAACTGATACATAATAATGATATAACAATATAAATGAAATTATTAACCAAAAGTAGACTATATACAATATGCACAAAGGCCTGGAATAGTGCTAAATATCACATTCCTAGATAGTGGAATAAAATAAAAATATATAATCAACTTCAATTTTCATTGGACAGAGCCATGATCTAGCTGAAAAATCTCAATGGGGGTGTCACTTTCTTCCAAGGATTGTTGATGAATGGTTTTGGATGGATCCTGTGTTCTTTAACTTTGGCTTCCTTATGAGCCAGTTCTTTTAGAAGGGATAAAAAAATCTTATAAATGGAAACCCACTGCTTGCCCCACTTTTTGGAGTTATACTTTTCCTTCCAACCGCAAGAATAGCTCAAATTAGAGAATGATTGTTTTTATTCAAAATAAGACCATCATTAATGTTAAATAAAATTAAAGATTTTGATAATGAAAAGGAGTTAGAAAAAAACATTTTTAAAAAAATCATCTAGGTCACACCAAAATTGTTTTAACAGAGGACAGGTATAAAGTCAAGGTTGTTTTTTGAATGTTGTTTGACATCTCCCGTACAGTGGTCCTCTGCAAGTCAAAGATTTAA
The DNA here is from genome assembly GCF_019279795.1 of Protopterus annectens. Taxonomy (NCBI): domain Eukaryota; kingdom Metazoa; phylum Chordata; order Ceratodontiformes; family Protopteridae; genus Protopterus; species Protopterus annectens. Next base: position 1,095,652,637 of record NC_056748.1, on the reverse strand, counting down.
TCATTTCCATGTCCAGCTATTTCGAAGATTCTGTTCTTCAGAGAAAAAAGAGGAAAAGGAGAGAGAGAGAGAGAGAGACAGAGGCAGAGAGAAAACAGTGCATGCTTATGTATAGTGTTAAGGAAATGGATCAGGCCAGCTTTCTTAGGAAGAAATGGTCATGAGATCCCACACTAGCTTCATTTTGTGAAAAACATTCCTTTCAAGGGTCATGCAGTATCTGTTTATGAAATCTGGACCAGATAAGTTGTATTGTTATGTGTATATATATATATATATATATATATATATATATATATATATATATATATATGTGTGTGTGTGTGTGTGTGTGTGTGTGTGTGTGTATGTGTATATATATATATATATATATATTTTTTTTTTTTTCTGACTGGATAAGTGGACTAGTTTACTGACCTTTTTTAGCCATGACCCAAACTCTAAGAACAATAAAACAATACAGTTTAATAAAGGAGAATATAAAATAGAGTTGCATTATATGAAATGTAGACCAAATGAATATCAAACTCATTAGAAGTTGGGCACCTAGGGAAACTACCTCATTGATAAAACACTCCTAAAAATAAACACAGTAGTCAGGGATTTGGGGACTTCATTATATGGTAACCTAACTTTTGACCAACATGTGTCTATGGTACTAAGAAAATCATTCTATGTCACTCATACGTAAAGTCATGGCATCTAGGTCCAGGGAAGTAATTGTGTCACTTTTACTCAGCCCACATCAGACCCAGCATTGAGTATAATGCCCCCTTTATTATGAACCTGACCAGGCAAGTGCAACAACTAGAATGTCCAGTTTACTCACAAAAGGAATACAAAGTGTGAACACAATGTCCTCTGCAGATCGTCTCAAAGCCCTGTTTCTGTACTGTGTTTCCTATAGACTGTTGAGAGGTGATTTATGCCTGGCATACATAGATCTAAGGAGGGACATGTATGTATTTCAGAGAATCTATTGGTAGCATATTTAAATATGACTGTAGACTCTTTTTATAAGACCCATTGTTCTACTTCTATTGGAACTGTCTGGGTATCTTTCTTCCATGTTGTTCTCATTTCTGCTTGCAAATCTTGATATTTTATGACTTTGTGTCTCTTTGTACACAGGACACTGTAGTCAGTGGGTGTGGTGATTTTATGATCAATGCTATTTTTGTCTTCTTTTCTTGAACCGCTATATCTGATTTTCTAGCATCTGTCTTTTTAACTCTTGGCAATGGATGATCCCATGTGATGTAGACTTCATTGTTTTCTATGATGCTTTTTGGCTCATGTTTCCAGAGTTTTTCAGGCACTTCAGTACCATAATGTTTGCACAGTCCCCAGTGCAACAGCCTCGCCACATTATTATGCCTTTCAGTATACAGTCCTTCTGCCATTAGTATGTCGCAACCAGCAACGAGGTGTGCAACTGTTTCCAGTTCTGTTTTACATAAACCTACATTTGTCTGTTTCTCCCACATGTTCAATGGACTTTGTAAACCAACATGTATGTAGCCCACTATCTCATGCCACCAATTTTAACCTTTCATCTCTTGGTTTGTATTCGCCTCTCCTTATCCCTTCCTGCATTCATTCCTGATCTATATGAGGTTCTTCCAGAAGTTTTCTATACTTGCAACTATATTTATGCATTTTCCACATTCTTGCCTTCTCAACTGGTCCTTCACCTTATATTCTTTCTTTTGTTTTTTTGGCACATTCAGTTGCTGCCTGGTTTTTATCTGCTTGTGGTTTGATTTCCATTCATGCTTGACGCAGATATGCTTCTGCTAGCCTAAGCAGGGAAGTCATGTTAGATTTATTTTCCTCATGTTTCAAAACTTTCACTACATTTGGGCCTTGTTAGGTCAAGATATGTGTAGAGTCCCATGAACGCACGGTAGTGGTTGTGTGTGTATCATAGTGTAATGCCCGTGCCATGGCCCAGCAATCAAGGAGCCTCAGTCCTCACCACTAACACCAAGGAAGGGCATCTCATATAGGAGGAAAGGATAACAAATGCACACAGTAAAGTGCAATTTCCCTTAAGAGCACACAGAGATCACAATCAGTCCGGGGCTGGTCGCTCCCTTGCTCTCCAGGTCCCCAGTAAGACTCCCCACTGGCACAGCTATAGGTTCCAGATCTCAGCCTAGTGGGCAAGGTAAAACCTCCAGCACCCTCTCTGTCCAACCAGTGCTTCGTGTCCATGCCCAAGTAGCTGACACACACACACACACACACACACACACACACACACACACACACACACACACACACACACGCACACGCACATGCACACTTTGAGAAGAGTTTATACAACCACACAGACACTCCTCCTTTTTCCCAGACTATACGGTAGTACCAGCTGCCACTACCCTCTAATATTTATCAGCTACTCAAAGGCCCTTAAAAAGGTGTCCAATTATTACTGTGCAATATTATTATCCAATTGGTAGTATAGCCCATGGCTAAAGCTATTGGAGTGGCTTTGTACAATTTTACCAAAGGCATGCAAGTACTCTAAAGAGCTTAAATTATCTCTGCAAAAATGGCCACAGTTGAAAGGGTTTAAAAATATTTAATAACAAATAGTCAAAACACAAGACAATACTTTTTACTACACAGTGCTAGTCAAGAGTTCAGAGATTACAGAGAAATACTTAAAATAATTCAGTAGTACAGTTCTGACATCACAGAAAAGCACTTAGTCTAATCTTTCTAGTTTCTAACTATTTCTAAGAGAAAACACAAGTTTAAGATAAACTTACATATAGAGCAAGACAATGCTGGTGAGTTGGATGGTCAAGACAAAAATGCTTAATGCTCTCTGATGCTCTGTGTTTATAAAATCACATTCCTGGTTCACATTACATAACAGAAACTACATTTGCATTCTTCACCTCTGTGCAGAAACCAGAGCAATAAAGGACATTTATGCATGCAAATTCTGGCCATTAACTCTGGCCTTAAAACAATAGGTGGGATGCCTCACTCTAGACTTACTAGCTCTGAGTTTTAACATCAAAGGGTCACAACATGCTTTACTTGGTCAGTAGAGTGCACTGTTGTTACATTTTTTTCAGTTCCACATGCAACACTATTTTTACCATTTAAGACAACAAGCCTGTGGTTTACATTAATATTTACAGATGATCTGGCTAGGCTGGCAGCCTTCATCTATCTTCACCCAATCTTCACATATCCCCCCTCCCAGAGAACTCAAGCTAGTTTTTCAAGTGACCCTTGAGAAATGCTGCTTGAGGGAGTTAGGTCTATCTGAGTGTACCTTACCCCATTCCCTGTCTTGAGAGCCCATCTGCATTGGTATTGCTAATCCCACTGCGGTGCTGCATGGACATATCATATGCTTGCGACTCCAGGCTCCATCTTAGCAACCTGGCATTTTGCTGGCTGGCTCTGTTTAACCATGTTAGTGGGTTGTGTTCTGTCATAACAGTGAATTTCCTTCCATACAGATAAGGCTGAAGTTTCTGGAGTGCCCACACTATGGCTAGATATTCCTTTTCTACAGCTGCATAGCATTCCTCCCTGGGTTGGAGCCTATGACTGAGATAAACTACTGGGTGCTCTTCCCCTCTGATGAAATCTGGCTAAGTACAGCCCCAACTCCATGGTTTGAAGCATCCACCTGCACAACAAATTCTTTGCTGTAATCTGGACTGGCTAACACAGGGGGTCCTCCCAAAGCTTCTTTAAGCTTCTGGAATGCCTGCTCACATGCTGGGGTCCACACTACCTTATCTGGCCTGTTCTTCCTTGTCAGGTCTGTGAGGGGAGCAGCTATGGTACTATAACTGGGGGACGAACTTTCTGTAGTACCCTGCTGTTCCCTAAAAATGCCCTCACTTGCTTTTTAGTAACAGGTGCAGGCCATGCCTGAATGGCTTCCACTTTGGCAGGTTCTGGCCTTATCTTACCACTCCCCACTCTATGTCCTAGGTAGAAGACATCTGCCATACCCACCTGACATTTGCTCGGCTTAATGGGCAACCCTGCCCTCTGTATTTTTGCTCAGCACCTCCCTGACATGTTGAAGGTGCTTTTGCCAGGAATCGCTGTAGATGGCAATATTATCTAGGTAAGCAAGGGCAAACCCTCCCACTCCTGCTAGGATATGATTTACCAGCCTCTGGAAAGTTGCTGGGACATTCTTCATCCCAAAGGGCATCTTTGTGAACTCATACAAGCCAAAAGGAGTCACAAAGTCTGACTTCTCTCTAGCACTGGGAGTCAAGGGCACCTGCCAGTAACCCTTGGTAAGATCAATGGTGGTAAGATACTTAGCCCCACCCAGCTTCTCTAGGGCCTCATCTGTCCTAGGCATGGGGTAAGCATCTGACTGTGTATGACTATTTAATTTCCTGTAGTCCACACAGAACCTGCTGCTGTCATCCTTCTTTGGCACCAGCACCACTGGGGAGGCCCAGGGACTGTTGGACTCTTGAATCACCCCTAGTTCCAATATCTCCTGTACCTCCTCAGTCAGAGTCTGTTTGACTCTCTCAGGCACCCTATAAGGGGCCTGCCTAATAGGCCTTTAGGGTCCTGTATCCACCTGGTGCTGCCCCAGATGGGTACACCCTGGTTTCCCAGTGAACATGCCCTGAAATTCCTGCAACACTGCTTGGATAGGAGATAGCTGCTGGGACATTGCTACCCCTTCCACTGAGGTTTCAGCCCGAGCCCCACTGAGGAGATCAGTCACCAGATCTCCCTCAGACTCCTGCAATCCACTGTAAATGCTCAGCAAAAGGGCCTCCATATCATGGTAAGGTTTCATCATGTTAACATGGTACAGTTTGTGCCCCTGCCTTCTGCCTAGCAGTTCCACCATGTAGTTAACATCACTTACCTTTCTTACCACCTTGTAGGATCCCTCCTAAGCTGCTTGCAGCTTGTTGTGTCTGACAGGAATGAGAACCATTACCTGCTGCCCCACAGCATACTCTCTAGCTCGAGCATTCCTGTCATACCACACCTTTTTCTGTTGTTGGGCATCTGCCAGGTTCTCCTGGGTCAAGCCCATGAGTTCCCTGAGCCTTATCCTGAGGTTTAGGATGTATGCCACAACAGACTCCTTGTCAGACTTGCACTCACCTTCCCACTCATTTCAAATTAAATCTAGAGGTCCCCTCACCCTATACCCATACAGCAACTCAAAGGGTGAAAAAACTGTGGATTCCTCGGGAACCTCTCTGTAAGCAAACAGATGGGGCAAATATTTGTCCCACTCCCTCTTAAACTGATCTGCAAATGCCTGTAGCATGCACTTGATTGTAGAGTTTAACCTCTCAACAAGACCATTAGTCTGGGGATGGTACAGGGTGGTCTTCATGTGCTTCACCCTACAGGACTTCCACAGACAAGCCAGCAGGTCCGGCATAAAATTGGCACCTCTGTCAGTCAGTATTTCTTTTGGGAAACCTACCCTGCTGAAAATCACTAACAACGCATTTGCCACCTTCTCTGTCTCAATGGAGGACAAAGCCACTGCCTCAGGGTATCGTGTAGCATAATCCACTACCACTAGGATATAATTTTTCCCTGTGGAGCTTGGGGTACTCAGAGGACCTACAATATCAATAGCTACCCTCTGAAATGGCTCCTCAATCATGGGCAAAGGCATCAAAGGAGCTCTCACCTTGTCTCCTGCCTTGCCTACCTTTTGCCACTGCTCACAGGTCCTGCAGTACCTTGTTACATCTCTGGACATTCCAGGCCAATAAAAGTTCTGCATTATACGTCTCTTTGTACGTTTTATGCCCATATGACCTGCAAAGGGAATATCATGGGCTATGGCTAGAAATGCCAGATGGTAGGCTCTAGATGCTACCAACTGCTGTACTCTCTCACCTTCTAGCCCTCCCTCAGGGGTCCACTCTCTGTACAGTAACCCTTTGTCCCAGTATACAGATTCCCCCTTTCCTTGAGAATCAGGTGTCCCCTAGCTACCTGCCTCAGGCCTTGCAATGTAGGGTCTGAGAGCTGAGCATGTCTCAACTCCCTCATTGTAACCCTTCCCAACTCCCCTTCCACAGGAAGTCTGGCATCCTCTGAAAGTGGTGCCTCAAAGTCAGCCTGGGTGCTACTACTCACCTCTACCTTTGCAGTTACTCTGTCCCAGGGAAAATCATTACCCACAAGCAGCTGTGGCTCACCTTCAGTCTCACTGCTACAGGGTAGCTCCCTCCCTGAAGTAACCACCTCACCAGTCCTGGCTGCAAGTATGCACTCTGTCTGGGTCTCCCCCAGGCTACCAGACTTACCTGCTTGTCTCCAGTCCTGACTGCGTGTAACTGCACAAGCACAGGGTACTGCACTATCAAAATCATTCCCTATCAGGGCATCTGTAGGTATATCCTCAAACACACCTACTTGCTGGCTTCCTTCTCTGCCCTCCCAGTCAAGGTGAACCCTAGCCAAAGGTATTTGGAATGGGATCCCTCCTAAAGCCCTGACTGGAGTAGACTGCCCAGGCAAGTAGTGCTCCTCTGTAACCATTGCAGGCTTTACAATGGTTATAGCAGAGGCTGTGTCTCTCTTGGCAATGGCATCTTTGCCATTCACTACAATAAGATATAACCTCTTGGGGGTAGTTTGGTACTCTTGTTGTCACAAGACAACCTACTATTGGCATTTTGTCTTTCCCACTTACTGGTTCCCTCACCTTTTGTTCCCCACCTTGCCTCCGTGGACACCTGTATGCCACATGGCCCCACTGGTTGCATTCAAAACATTTAACCCTAGCTCCTGGACGTGTACCTGGACTAGTGTCTTCCCCTGCTACTGGCAAATTCTGTTGGGGCAGTCTGTGCTGCCCACCCTGTGTTTCTTTAGACCCATGAGCAGTACTGGGGCTCCCTTTCCTGTGCAGAGCTGCCCTGCTTGCCAGGTATAGGTCTCCCTTCTTCTCCAACTCATCTGAAGTAGCACATTATCTATTAGCTAACCAGATACTCATGTCCTCAGGCAAAGTGCTAAAGGCTTGTTTCCTCACTAAAAGGTCTGCCAGCCATTCACAAGTGGTGACCTGACATCCACTCACCCACCTATGGAAATAAGTGCCCAGTTCAGCAACATATTCACACACATTTTTATCTGCCTTGCATCTATGCTCACAAAACGTTTTCTATATGTTTCGGGTGTTACCTTAAGCAATTCTAACAAGTGATTTTTAACAGCAGTATAATCAAAACATGCAACGTCAGACATTTTTGACAAAACAGTTACAGCTTTACCATGGAGTAAGGGATCAGGAACCGTACCCAGAGCCTTTGGTCAACACCATACTGTTTGCATACCCTTTCAAACATATGAATGAAACTATCAAAATTATCCCCCTCTTTAAACTGTGGAAGACATTTACTGACCATTTGTGCTTCTGGGGTCCAGTTACTCTCTTCCCCATTACCTCCATGACTCTGCTGAGGAGTCAGCATCTCCTTCTCATGCTGCCTCTGCCTCTCCTTTTCCTCAGCTTCCAGGCGTAGCAGTTTCTCATTCTCCTCAGCCTGCAAACATCGCAGTTTCTCCTTGTCCTCCCTCTCTAGACGCCTTACTCTTTCAACTGCTTCTGGTTCCAAACTCCTGGCCTCCAACTCAAGTCTCTTTAGCTCCAGATGGATTTTTAAGTCCTCTGCAGAAAGGTTGAGCTGTCCATTCTCTGAGGGTATTATATCTCCACTGCCAGTCTGATTGTTCTCGTGGTTGCTGATGCAGCTATAACCAAGGCTGCAATCGGGTCTGCCTCAGTCAGGTTTCCATGCACCAGTCCCGTAGCCTGGCACATCTCCGCCAGCTGGATCCTTGTCAGATTTCCATACTCCTCTGCTGACATGCTGCCTGCTCACCCTAACTAACTAAGCTAACAAAAGAAATAAAACAATTGTGATCTGAACTCTGAGTATTCACCGCGTGGCTAATTTAGAGTACAAAACACCTTCAGAGCTCACTGTACACCAGCTACAGGAATTCATTCTACCCACACTACTACAAGCCAATTAGTATTTGCAAACAATTAATATGTGGTGTGGATATCCCACCACTGCCAAACAATTAATATGTGATGCCCATGCCCTGGCCAGCAATCAATGAGCCTCAATCCTCACCACTAACACCAGCGAGGGGCATCTCATATAGGAGGAAAGGATAACAAATACACACAGTAAAGTGCAATGTCCCTTAACAGCACACAGAGATCACAGTCAGTCTGGGGCTGGTCACTCCCTTGCTCTCCAGATCCCCAATAAGACTCCCTACAGGCACAGCTATGGGGTCCAGATCTTAGCCTAGTGGGCAAGGTAAAACCTTCAGCACCCTCTCTGTCCAACCAGTGCTTTGTGTCCCTGCCCAAGTAGCTGACACACACACACACACACACACACACACACACACACACACACACACACACACACACACACACACACACAGACACACACACACACACACACACACACACACACACACACACACACACACACACACACACACAGACACACACACACACACTTTGAGAAGAGTTTATACAACCACACAGACACTCCTGGGGAAGGCTGGCACAGGTTCTCCAGCTGTGCCCCTTTTTCCCAGATTATATGGTAGTACCAGCTGCCACCATCCACTAATATTTATCAGCTACTCAATGGCCCTTAAAAAGGTGTCCAATTATTACTGTGCAATATTATTATCCAATTGGTAGTATAGCCCATGGCTAACGCTATTGGAGTGGCTTTCTACAATTTTACCAAAGGCATGCAAGTGCTCTAAAGAGCTTAAATTATCTCTACAAAAATGGCCACAGTTGAAAGGGTTTAAAAATATTTAATAACAATAGTCAAAACACAAGATAATACTTTTTACTACACAGTGCTAGTCATGAGTTCAGACATGACAGAGAAATACTTAAAATAATTCAGTAGTACAGGTCTGACATCACAGAAAAACAATTAGTCTAATCTTTCTAGCTATTTCTAAGAGAAAACACAAGTCTAAGATAAACTTACATATAGTGCAAGACAGTGCTGGTGAGTTGGATGGTCAAGACAAAAATGCTTAATTCTCTCCGATTCACTCTGTTTTTAAAATCACATTCCTGGTTCACATTACATCATTCTTCACACTTCCCTGGGTTCCCAGGCTAACAGAAACTACATTTACATTCTTCACCTCTGGGCAGAATCCAGAGCAATAAAGGACATTTATGCATGCAAATTCTGGCCATTAACTCTGGTTTTAAAACAATAGGCAGGAAGCCTTACTCAAGACTTACTGGCTCTGAGTTTTAACATCAAAGGGTCACAACATGCTTTACTTGGTCAGTAGCATACACTGTTGTTACATTTTTTTTCAGTTCCATATGTAACACTATTTTTACCATTTAAGACAAGCCTGTGGTTTACATTAATATTTACAGATGACAGAATTATCTCCAAAATTCTATCTGGCTAGACTAGCAGCCTTCACCTATCTTCACCCAATTTTCACACATAGTTTATAGTGAGGTAATTGAAATCACCCATGAATATGGTGCTGGGCTGGACTGTGAGTAACTCTAGTACATTCATGTTTATAGTATGGTTATTCTAGGTCATAGATGGCCCCTATAGCTAGAAAGGATATTGTGCTGGACTTAACTTACGGTTAGTTGGACATGTTGTAGATCAAGCATGTCATATTGTTTGACCAGTCTTGTGATGTGCTTACTTCTTATGTAGATTGATACATGCCCATCTCTTGTCCCTTCTTGTGAAGTCATCATCAACCAACTTTTTTTTCACATTTTTCTGCATAGGGTCAGAGTGTCGTGTTAACTGTTGCCATCTCTCTCAATTCAGTACTACAGTTCTCCCGGACTGTCATAGATCTTCTCTGTCATGATCCATCCACCTCTTTGGTGGATGCCCTCGTTTCCTCTTTCCTGCTTCCTGTCTGTCCCAAATCATCTTCACCAGATTGTCTTCTGCTTTTCTGCACATGTGCCCAAACCACCATAATCTGTTCTCTTTGATATTTTTTGAAATAGGAGCTACTTTGGCTTCTGTTCTTTTGCCCTTATTTCTTTGTCTGTCTCACAGTGTGCATCCTACCACCTTTCTCAGGCACTTCATTTCCATCACCACTAGCTTTCTCATTTGCTGTACCTTTACTGTCCAGGTTTCTGTACCTTAGAGTAGTACTGATAACACCACTGTTTTGTACACCTCACTTTCCAGCTTCTTTGGCAGTCTTCTGTCATACACTACACCTAACACTCTATGCAAGTTGGCTGCAGCCCCTCTGATTCTAGCTTTGACCTCTTCATTGAGACTTCCCTTCTCCTCAACCAATCCTCTCAGATATTTGACACTGTTATCCTATTTCACTATCTTCCCTTCTATCTCAATTCTCAACTTTTACTGATTACCCAATTTGCTGCCATTACCACTGTCTTATCTGTACTTGGTTTCAAACCTTGTGCCTTCGATTTTGTATTTCATTCCCCTATCCTTTGCTAAACTTCTTCCTCAGAGTATGCCTGTAGTGCCACATCATCTGCATACAGCAACTTTTCTGATTTGTCCCCTCTGACCTGTTTGCTAATGTAGTCCATCATCAGTATGAACAACAGTGGGCTCAGATCTGAACCCTGATGCACACCCACTCCCACTCCCACTAAGAACCCCTCTGGGAGCTCAGAGCTGAACCCTGATGCACACCCACTCCCACTGAGAACCCCTCTGTGAGACTGTACACTGTTTGCACTTGAGTCAATCGGTCCTTGTACATAGCCTGCAATAATTTTACCAGTGTTTCTGGGAGATTGAACCACCACAGTACTGCACAAATCAGCTTTCTTGGAACCTTGTCATATGCTTTCTCCAAGTCTAAGAATGCCCAGTTGGACTATTTCCACATCTCTAGCTTCTTCGCAACTATTTGTCTCACTGCAAACATTGGGTCAGTTGTGATGCATCCTGATCTGATTCCGAATTGCTCTTCTCACATCTTACTTTCTACTACTCTGCATATCTATCAATCCTCCTTGCTAGAACTTTCATGCAGTGAGAGAGTTTAATACCTCTTTACTGCCCACTGTTGTGGATGTCCCTTTTTGTAGACTGGCACAAGTATGCTTATTCTCCAGTCATCTGGGATACGCCTTTCTCTACACTGCTATGAGTACCCTCAGGAGCCATTTCTCCCCTATCTCACCCAGCATCTTTATCATATCTGTTGTGACCTCATCCAAGCCTGCTGCTTTCTCTGACTTGATTTTCCTTAGTGCTACTTTTCTAAGTTGGGATCCTCTTCTTCTCTCGTTGTAGGTTGTGTCTTGGGCAGTACAGCTTCTGTGTTTTTTTTTCATTCAAAAGCTGCTGGAAGTACTCCTTCCATCTGCCTTTGATGACCTGAGAACTGGTGAGCAGGTTGTTGCTAGCATCGCAAATGATGGGTGCCTGACTATCTTCTTTATCTTTCTGTCTTTGCCTTGCAACCCAACATAATTTCTTTGTGCCACCTTACTGAATCACTTTCCAGAAGGTGGTAGTTAGCTCTAATGCCCTGTTCTTTGCTATTACAAGTCCTTTCTTAGCTTCTTTGTTAGCCAACCAGTATTCCTTCCTAGTCTGGTCTGTCTTTTCTATCTCCCACTTTTTCCTGCATGACTTCTTTCTTTTGATGACTTCCTGGACTTCTGCATTCCACCACCAGCTTTCCTTATGCACCTTATTTCCATATGTGGCTCAGCCACATATCTGTTCTGTAGTCCTCATACGTACTGTTTTGAACCACTGCCATTCTTCAACTCCACTTATTTCCTTCTCTTCTAGGGGTGGTAGATCCCTGAGTAACTCCTTGAACTGTTTTACTTTTTCTCCAGTCAACTTCCAGGTCTTCAGTCTGGTATCTGTTTATAATAGAGCTTTCTCTGCCAACTGCTTGCAGCTGATTGTGGCAACCAGTGGTTTATGCTGTGGACTGACTATTTCATTGGGTATGACTTTGCAATCACTGATTCTATCCCAGTACCCTTTTCTTACTAGGAGTAAGTTTACCTGAGATGCATGTTGGCTACTCTTGCATGTGATCTTTTGAGTGTCTCTGTTTTTCTGAACCATGTGCTGGCTTCTATCAAACCATCTGCCAGACAGAAGTCTAGAATGGCTTCTCCTTTATTCCTGCTGCCCCACCCATGTGGACCCAGGCAGTCCTCATATCCTGTTCTTTCTGTCCCAATATGTGCATTCAAGTTACCCATTATCAACATCCATTCATGTTATCCTGCTTTATGTAGTAGGTACTGCAACTACTGTATGAATGCACTCTTCTCACTGTCGCATCCCTGCTGTGGGTTATAGGCTGAGATTATGAATATTGCCCATTCATTGTAATGGAGTCTGATTGCCATGTGTCTGCCTCGAATTCTGGTGCAGTAGCTAGTCTATATGTGTGGAAGGCATTATAGCCTTGTACTACCAGAGTGCCTTCCATGGCTTTAAACCATTTCTCAGTAACTTCACAGATGTCCTCGCTCTCCAGAGTGAGAAGCACGTCCAGGGACTGGAGCTTGTTGTTGGGAATCGTAGCATTGAGCAATAATACCTTTAGTTTATATTGACCACAATTTACTATGTTGGAAGATTTCTCAGATTGGTATTGCCTAAAAAGGCATTATAGGGATGGATAATGTTTTGGTCAATATCTGAAAGCTTAGTGGGGACAGGTGCAGACCATCCCTGACAAAGCAGTGTGGTCTCTCGATCATGTCCTCCCAAGCCAACAAATATTAGACCGCCTTAGCTTGACACCAGTAACTAAGTCAATCATAATGAATGATAAAAGTGAAGAAATAGAAAATAACTGACTGCGTGTGTGTGTGTGTGTGTGTGTGTGTGTGGGGGTGGTGGGGTGGGGTGGGGGCGTGGGCATATATATGAGGCTTTAAAGCAACAAATGTCAGATGTTCCACATAATGAATAACAAATATATTTACAGTTAAACTGTATTTACAGTACTAGGGAATTTTAACTTGTACTTTATTAATATTTCCTGTCTCCGTGTGTGTGTATGTGTGTATTTATGTATGTATATATGTATATATATATATATATATATATATATATATATATATATATACACACACACACACACACACACACACACACACAGTGTATATATATATATATATATATATATATATATATATATATATATATATACACACACACACACAGGCATACACATACATGTGTATATACACACACACACACATACATGTGTATATACACACACACACACACACACACACAGATGCACATACATGTGCATATATATATATATATATATCTATATATATATATATATATATATATATATATATATATATACACACACATACTCGTGCATGCGCACACATATTTCTGATGCCATTTGACTTGCTGATGTGCAGAAGGTCTACTTGTGGAGGTAACTTTCCCTATTTTGATTTCCTGCATTATATTTGTGAGCCAGCTGTCAATCTGGTGGGTGATGAATGGATTTATTCCCAGTTAGCTTTTCTACTATGCCTGCATGCAGGATTGTGTCAAGCTTTGGAGAGGTTGAGGTATATGGTGTGCATTGTTTTACTTTCATCCATTGCTTTGTTGAACTTTTCAAAAAAGTCCACCAAGCTGATTAAGCAAGACCTGTCCATGGTTAGTCCAAACTGAAAGGAGTCCAGTGTGACTCTTTAACTCTCTAGTTTCTAAAAGATAAATATTTAAAACCAGTGAGTCAAAATGTGTACCCCACTCCCCCAACTCCACAGTCATACCACAGTGAGGAAAAATTCCCTGAAAAGTTCAGCAGCTCCTGCAGTACCACCCACTGTGGTGCAAGTCACCACAGTATTACACTGATACCCTCAAGCCACTTATCAACAATGCCTCAATGACCTGTAAATGGGCTAGATAAATTACATGCTCCCATGTAACTCTCACATTTCTTACAGGTATCTGTTGTTTGCAAGCACCACCATTATCTGTAATGGATAGTTTCTTCTTATATTTCTAACCCTGAAACTTCTAGCCTCTCAGGTTTCAGTTTTACGTTTATTATTAAACATACTGACTCATAAAAATACAAGAATTCTTGAAAGTCAGTAAATGTCTTGCTTCCATTTTGTGTTATTTTTCTGCATTTAAATCCCTTTGGATGGCTTACTACATATCCATTTTGTTAAATTCCTGTGCTCCAGGACACACAGCCTAATGTTTCTTACCTCCCTTATCAGATCATCTCTTACAGCCTCTGGGTTTTATTTTTCCCCATTACTTGGCTGTTTTTAGAGAAGTGTGTCCTCTAAGTGCACCTAATCTATGTCAAGTAAGGCCTCTTTAATAACATTTAATGCAAACACTAACAACTGCTTAAGTCTGCCATTTGCACCACTCATCTCTTCCCCGTGTTCCTTACTGTTTCTTTAAATAGCTGCATTTCAGTGTCTGAATGAAATTACAGTAGAATTACTCTCTAACTAGTTAAAGTCCATGCTGATTTTTATGATGATGCTTGAATCCAGGTACAATGACATATGAACGCAATACTGAGGCACTGGAGATGAAATTCTAACTATGGGTTAAGAACAGGTAATGGCTGAAAAGTTAAGTAATTTCATATTGTAAATTAAACAGGTAACTTTTGAGGGACCGTTTGAAACCTTACAGTGGATGGATTGTGTCTGGCCTGGAATGAGATGACAGGTCAACTTGCTTTGTAACGGATAACCTCCACATGTTGTATCAGTACTTCTGTTTTCTGGCCAAAGCACGTTTCCATAGTGCCTTTTTAGGCAAAGTCTGACTACTGTCATCTGAACAGGCAGGCATAAGTACAGCAAATTCAAAAATCTGACTAATCTGAAGTTGTACTTCTCAATGTCAGAAGAATAAATAACAAATTGCCTGATTGTGTGGCTCTCCTGGAACCTAGACCCATATATGCCTGTGCTATAATTTCATTGCAGTGTTATCACTCCATCCTCATTTAATGCTTACTGTATGATCTGGTCTGTAGGGAAATTTCCATATTGGTCACAGACTTTATCTGTAGGCAGATTCCCCATGGTACACAAGCTGCATTCTAACTCCAAATAACACAAATTCAGTTTATGTGTATATGTAACAACTAATTTGTTTTGCTACATAATGTGCTGCCTTCTGTCAGTGTGTTATAGGACTTTGGAAGTAGAAATTCTTCTGACTTGCAAATCTTTTTTTTTTCAGTTTATTAAAAGAAGTGCTGTTCAGCTCTTTGGTATGTTTCTAATGTATAGCCAAGGCGGCCACTGTACACTGATCACTCAGAACTGACTCATACAAATACAAGAATTCTTGGAAGTCAGTAAATGTCTTAAATCCTCTCCAAAAATAAATGCTGAGCACAGCCAGGTTCAGTATTCAAAACGTCAACTTGCATAGTCAGCATTCTCTTTAAACAAGCCAAGAATTGTGACCTTTCACTAAATTTTAGTTGCATTCATCTCCTGTTTTATGAACTCTGCTTGAGTAGCATAGGAATTTCAGTGTCTAGTCTTTAAAATTCACTACTTCAGATTTTACTAGAAGATATCTCAGCTGTTGTGCTGCACCTGTTGAGCCCAAAGAAAAGGGCAATGTACTCAGTTTTTATCTAACTTGCTTGCAGTTCAGTCCATCCTATTTCTCCTAAAAATAGATGAATGTAATGTATACTTTCTATTTCAAGTATTCAGAAATAGCTACATTTTTTCTCCCATCTCTGTCTCTTCATAAAGAGCTTGCTTTACCTTCACTATTGTAACTTCAGCTGTGCATACTGGGGTACTAATGTAATGGGCGCTTATGTATTGCACCCCCTAACTTTACAACTCTCCACAACCGGGACAACCAGAACATTGAAAAGCTGGCGATGTAACTAAGAAAAAAATAACCAAGTAAATTCAGAACTAAGTAATAAAAATGTAAGAAATAAATACAAACAAACAATATATAAGTAAATACAAACATATAGTTTACATCAATACAGACTTGAATACAAATACCTAAATAAAAAGTCAACATTTGCAAAGATATAAACTTGCATAATCGTGATGTTGAAGTTCGTATGTTGCATACAAATAAAAAGAAACCAGCAGGGTAAAGCAATCTGCAGATCTGAACCATTAACCCTTACGTTTGGACCTTGATACCTTATACTCCACACCAGTGACCTGCCAGCTGAGAGCTGCTACTTCTACTGACCACTGCAATGGCTCTATGGCACAAGCATGCTACAGTACCTGTGCTAGTTTCCATAGTTTGCTATTGTCTTGCAGAGTTGCTGCGAAGGCTAATCTTCGGCTTCTTTCACCGGGGGTTGGTTAGAAGCACTATGGTTAACTTGTTAAATAGGTAGCTTGCATGTTGCTCCTCTATCTTTATTCTTATTCTGCAGTTCTTCAATGGTGTCATTATAGGTTCATATGTTCGTAGGTAGGTACTAGGCTATCAGCCCTGGGGCCTATATAAGCCTAGCCAAACAGTACCCTGGTTTTGCCACCCAAGAAAATTATTTTCCTGTTCCCCTGTCAAGCAGAGCCACACAAGTGATCCCCAGGGTGAATTTCCTACTCCCATCCAATCATCAAGATTTTTCTTGAAGAGTTCTTATGAGGAGCTTTGTTTGATATAGATAGGTAGTTTGTTCCAGAGTATGGGAAGTCTCTGGGATAGGAATCTATCCCTCCAGTGTGTTCTGTTTATTGTGGTGACAAAGTTTAGGTCCCTAGAGCGTGTAGCTCGGAGGGATTGGGATTTCTTTAAGTGGAGCATGTCCAACAGCTCTGGGTTTTGACATAGCTTTGTATATTAGGCAGATATCGCCTCTGAGTAGTCAATATGTGACAGTGTAAAGCTGGAGTTTTTTGAGACAGTCTGCGTATGGCATCTGGTTCAGGCTGGTAATCCTCTTTGTGAGGTATGTCAACTTGTTACTTCTGCTGTTTGGTATCTTTCTCTCCTTCTCCTTGGCCATGGCAATATAGTATAATTTAGCATCCACTATTTTAATTGATATTAATTTATCCCATTATGTATTTATTTAATTAATTAATTATTTAATTTTATTTATTTAACATTTGTTAACTGGGAAAGTCCGACTTGGAACAAAGCCAATTTTCAGCGGAAGCCCGGGGAGAAACACTCCAGACGCATGTCTTTGTAATGTGAGAGGAAACTGGAGCACCCTGAGGAAACCCACATGAATGCAGGGAGGACATGGAGACTCCACACAGAAGGCACCTCAGCCGAGAATTCAACCGGAGAACCTCTTGCTGTGAGGCGGCAACGCTACCGCTCCACCAGTGTGCTGTCCACAGTCTACCATAATCTCCAGCTTTCTCCCCCTATAGGCCACCAGTGAAATCACAGCCTTATATCCATCCACCATGAAAACTGCAGCCAAATCCATTGACTTAAATTATCTCTGTGATATAACAACGTTAGTCTTCATTTTTCCAAGCTTTTATCATTTACATTGTTGCTGCAGCAAACTAATCACTATTACTCTTTTGCAAACTAAAATAAAATTATACAATAAACTATAACAGGAGGAACTAGGGGACAGATTGACATAATCCATTATTGGATAACTCCAACTGCAGAATTTAAACTTGTTAGCAGCTTAGCATTGCAGTATTATATAGTTTGTAACTTGAGCAAAATGCATTTTCCAGAAATTTTATCAAGGGTTTGAGGTTTTGCAATAGGTTTGTAATTGGAGGGCTTGCACAGGTTGCATTTTTGGCAGTTTTGGTATTGTGGTGGCTCTTTATGTCTTGGGCCTGATGATGTAGATTGGATATTGGTTAAATATGTGGGTGAGTTTATTAAGAGGAGAGTGACTTTTGATGAATCATTAGTGTGGTTCATTTTGTCAGCTATGGGCTTGATCTAGAAAGGTTAGCTATCATTTTTAAACATTTAGGTCTCTAAGTCTGAAGCTGAAGATGGCAAACTTGTATGTATGTTTGGCTGTTTCTGCATGTTGAAAGTGGGTCAGAGCAGTTGGATAAGTTAGAATACAGGTCTTTAAGATTTAACTAGAGAATGTTGAGAAGGGCATGCCGATACATTAACTCTGGGAATTTTTAACAATATTCTGATCTCTGACCAGTATAATTTAGGACTGCTGACCAGAGATGATTGCCTTGTTTAGTGCTAGCTTGCCTTTGCCATCTTTTTGTTACTGAAGCAGTCTTGGAGTCCTAAAATTTGTATGGCTGGTACACTTCCAGTTTCACCAAGCTTGGTCTCCTATTTGACTGGTATATTGCACTAGGGGTAAGCAATGAATATCTTTTTCCAAATCAGTGGCTTTTTAATAGGTAAAGAAAGATATGGATTAATATTAAGGCATCACAGCAGTTATTAAAGACAACATTTGCATAATAAAAGTGGTATTCATATAATCAATTATTGAAGACAGTAAAACATGGGTCCACTCAGAGTATATCAAATCGGAGTCATCTTTTTCTTTAAACGCCATGTTGAGATTAAAGGGTAGTGGCTAAGAAAGGTGTTGCTAAGTATATGTATATTGTGATGGAGTTGTTGAAAATTTAGAAGAATTTTATGGATAAAGGAGGAGTTGTCTGTTTTTTTAACCGATCTGTCTAGTAGGTCTGGTGGCATTTAGGAGAGATTTTGTATGCATGTTTGGAGTTCTTGGCTTACTTATTAATTCCGTCTAACAGTCTCTGGTGGGTTTATCACTGTTATAGCAAGGTGAGAGTTGTCCATTACTCTGGAGTAATGTGAAAGTGGAGGGGACAAAATATGCATAGATGAGGTGGAGTTTAGTAACATTGTAATGCTGGTTTAGGATCGCTAACCGTTTCAGAGACTTATCCTCACTATTGTCATTAACACGCAGGCAGGGCTTTTATTGCTGTTTTGATTAGAAATATAATTTCTTCCTCAAATTCTTAAGCCACATCAATCATTTCAGTAGATTTGGTAATGACTGTGTTGGAATGAGGTTTTTGAGTAAAATTTTAATGCCAGATTACTAAAATACTAAAATTGTGGTAATTTCTTTTACTAGATTATTCTTTAGAGTTTTATACTGAAAGATAACAGTAACTTTATAATGTATTAAATTTTATAAACATGTTTGCCAGTTTAAGAATGTTTTTATTTAATACTATTCTTACTGAATTAATATTTGTATTGTATTTTAAATTAGTATATTAACAGTCCTTGTTTTGTGTTGATAGTGAAATTCATTTTATTGAAAATTTACTTCTGATTTTTTTTCCCTAATTTTTGATTGGCTATTGCTTTTTTGAATTTCATCTGCTTTGTAAAGTGCTTTGTGATAAAGCATTATAAAAAAATCGCAATGATCTGACCTGTCATCAGTTAAGGCTAACCTATGGTATGAAAAAATGTTGAAATAATCAGGCTTCTAAAATATGTACCTTGGTGTTTCTGCTACCACAAATGAGGTGTCCTACTGTAATGCATTTTAAATGACCCTTTATTTGGGTTAATTAGGCATTGGTGTTTGTTAGAAATAAGGAAGCTAAGTCAACCTCACTCAGCTTACTACCGCAATAGTCTCCTGGACTAGCAGATTTAAAAAATGGTTGGATGGTTATTGCATTACAAATATTCCCTGCAGCACCAGCCTTTGAAATATACAGTATAAGGCAACAGCTCTAATACCTTGTTCTTAGGGTGCCCATTTTATCTGATTCATGCTCTAGAGAGAGAAAAGGCTTGTCCTGACACTCATTAGGTGCATGGCAGAAAGATTAACCTTGGATAGGATAGCAGTCTACCACAGGATTTACATAGAGACAGACTGACATACACGTGTGCTCATGCACACACACATACACACACACAAGCACATGCATGCACACACACACACACACACACACACACACACACACACACACACACACACACACACACACACACACACACACACACACAAAAAATGCAGACTCATTCATAGCACACCTCTGGCATGTCTTGCAGATGGTGGTAGATACTGATCTGCGTGACAAAATAGAATATGAACAGATAAAGGACATGCAGGATGTGTATAGCAGACACCCCAGCTAGACAGCTGTACTCACTCTAGTAGCTGTGACTCATAGCAGACACCCCAGCTAGACAGCTGTACTCACTCTAGTAGCTGTGACTCATAGCAGACACCCAAGCTAGACAGTTGTACTCACTCTAGTAGCTGTGACTCATAGCAGACACCCCAGCTAGACAGCTGTACTCACTCTGGTAGCTGTGACTCATAGCAGACACCCCAGCTAGACAGCTGTACTCACTCTAGTAGCTGTGACTCATAGCAGACACCCCAGCTAGACAGCTGTACTCACTCTAGTAGCTGTGACTCATAGCAGACACCCTAGCTAGACAGCTGTACTCAGTCTAACAGCTGTGACTCATAGCAGACACCCCAACCAGACAGCTGTTCTCAATCTAGTAGCTGTGACTCATAGCAGACACCCCAGCTAGACAGCTGTATTCACGCTAGTAGCTGTGACTCATAACAGACACCCCAGCTAGACAGCTGTACTCACTCTAGTAGCTGTGACTCATAGCAGACACCCCAGCTAGACAGCTGTACTCACTCTAACAGCTGTGACTCATAGCATACACCCCAGCTAGACAGTTGTACTCACGCTAGTAGCTGTGACTCGACACCCCAGCTAGACAGCTGTACTCACTCTAGTAGCTGTGACTCATAGCAGACACCCCGGCTAGACAGCTGTACTCACTCTAGTAGCTGTGACTCATAGCAGACATCCCAGCTAGACAGCTGTACTCACTCTAGTAGCTGTGACTTATAGCAGACATCTGAGTTAGACAGCTGTACTCACGCTAGTAGCTGTGACTCATAGCAGACACCCCAGCTAAACAGCTGTACTCACTCTGACAGCTGTGACTCATAGCAGACACCCCAGCTAGACAGCTGTACTCACTCTAGTAGCTGTGACTCATAACAGACAGCCCAGCTAGACAGCTGTACTCACTCTAGTAGTTGTGCCTCATAGCAGACACCCCAGCTAGACAGCTGTACTCACTCTGACAGCTGTGACTCATAGCAGACACCCCAGCTAGACAGCTGTACTCACGCTAATAGCTGTGACTCGACACCCCAGCTAGACAGCTGTACTCACTCTAGTAGCTGTGACTCATAGCAGACACCCCAGCTAGACAGCTGTACTCACTCTAGTAGCTGTGACTCATAGCAGACACCCCAGCTAGACAGCTGTACTCACTCTAGTAGCTGTGACTTATAGCAGACACCTGAGCTAGACAGCTGTACTCACACTAGTAGCTGTGACTCATAGCAGACACCCCAGCTGGACAGCTGTACTCACTCTAGTAGCTGTGACTCCTGTAATACCTTGTTAGAAATCAGAATTTAGTGGAAAATGGATTTCAAGTTTAGTCAACATCTATAATTCTGCTGTGCCATCTGACAAGAACAAATAGGCTGCAGATTTTTGTGAGTTAGAGGAAATATCCTTTTATATAGAAACTGTGATATGCAACATTGAATGCAATAATGAAACAAACATGGAAGTTGTGCATTTGTAGAGAAAGTAGAAACATGGTCTCTATTGTTGCAGTTGAGCTTTGGTTGGCTTGACAAATCATATTGCTGTACTTCCTATAAAATCTGTTAATAGTCAATGTCATAGCTCATGTTTAGAGAATCATATGGTGCCATGATTTGCAATGTCACAACTCATGTTTAGACAATCATATGGTGCCATGATCTGCAATGTCACAGCTCATGTTTAGAGAATCATATGGTGCCATCATCTGCAATGGCACAGCTCATGTTTAGACAATCATATGGTGCCATGATCGGCAATGTCACAGCTCATGTTTAGAGAATCATATGGTGCCATGATCTGCAATGTCACAGCTCATGTTTAGAGAATCGTATGATGCCATGATCTGCAATGTCACAGCTCATGTTTAGAGAATCATATGGTGCCATGATCTGCAATGTCACAGCTCATGTTTAGATAATCATATGGTGCCATGATCTGCAATGTCACAGCTCATGTCTAGAGAATCATATGGTGCCATCATCTGCAATGGCACAGCTCATGTTTAGACAATGATATGGTGCCATGATCTGCAATGTCACAGCTCATGTTTAGAGAATCATATGGTGCCATGATCTGCAATGTCACAACTCATGTTTAGACAATCATATGGTGCCATGATCTGCAATGTCACAGCTCATGTTTAGACAATCATATGGTGCCATGATCTGCAATGTCACAGCTCATGTCTAGAGAATCATATGGTGCCATCATCTGCAATGGCACAGCTCATGTTTAGAGAATCATATGATGCCATCATCTGCAATGTCACAGCTCATGTTTAGAGAATCATATGGTGCCATGATCTGCAATGTCACAGCTCATGTTTAGAGAATCGTATGATGCCATGATCGGCAATGTCACAGCTCATGTTTAGAGAATCATATGGTGCCATGATCTGCAATGTCACAGCTCATGTTTAGAGAATCATATGGTGCCATGATCTGCAATGTCACAGCTCATGTTTAGAGAATCATATGATGCCATGATTGGCAATGTCACAGCTCATGTTTAGAGAATCGTATGATGCCATGATCTGCAATGTCGCAACTCATGTTTAGACAATCATATGGTGCCATGATCTGTAATGCCACAGCTCATGTCTAGAGAATCATATGGTGCCATCATCTGCAATGGCACAGCTCATGTTTAGAGAATCATATGGTGCCATGATCTGCAATGTCACAGCTGCTGATTAAACAGTTTTACATTTATGTTACAGCTTATTTACAGTTACTGTTTTTCAGAATTGTGGCTACATGACACAGCCAGTAATAGCATAAATATTTTCTCTGAATATGGAATAAGTGCCAATTATCATATGAAGTAGTACAGCAATCTGGAATACTTTACTTATGAAAGCATGAAGTATCTTGTTTCACACGCCACTTAGTTCCTATTGTTTTTGTATTCAGTCCATTGAATCAAGTGAAGCCCTTTAACAGGAACTGTGAACTTATCTGTACAGATGCATAAAATGGTGTGATTCAGGTACAGACATGTAACATGGTGTGATTCTGGTACAGACATGTAACATGGTGTGATTCAGGTGCAGACACGTAACATGGTGTGATTCAGGTACAGACACGTAACATGGTGTGATTCGGGTACAGACACGTAACATGGTGTGATTCAGGTACAGACACGTAACATGGTATGATTTGGGTACAGACACGTAACATGGTGTGATTCGGGTACAGACACGTAACATGGTGTGATTCGGGTACAGACACGTAACATGGTGTGATTCGGGTACAGACACGTAACATGGTGTGATTCGGGTACAGACACGTAACATGGTGTGATTCGGTACAGACACGTAACATGGTGTGATTCAGGTACAGACACGTAACATGGTGTGATTCGGGTACAGACAAGTAACATGGTGTGATTCGGGTACAGACACGTAACATGGTGTGATTCGGGTACAGACAAGTAACATGGTGTGATTCGGGTACAGACACGTAACATGGTGTGATTCGGGTACAGACACGTAACATGGTGTGATTCGGGTACAGACACGTAACATGGTATGATTTGGGTACAGACACATAACATGGTGTGATTCGGGTACAGACACGTAACATGGTGTGATTCGGGTACAGACACGTAACATGGTGTGATTCGGGTACAGACACGTAACATGGTGTGATTCAGGTACAGACACATAACATGGTGTGATTCAGGTACAGACACGTAACATGGTGTGATTCGGGTACAGACACGTAACATGGTGTGATTCGGGTACAGACACTTAACATGGTGTGATTCGGGTACAGACACGTAACATGGTGTGATTCGGGTACAGACACGTAACATGGTGTGATTCGGGTACAGACACGTAACATGGTGTGATTCAGGTACAGACACGTAACATGGTGTGATTCGGGTACAGACAAGTAACATGGTGTGATTCGGGTACAGACACGTAACATGGTGTGATTCGGGTACAGACACGTAACATGGTGTGATTCGGGTACAGACACGTAACATGGTGTGATTCGGGTACAGACACGTAACATGGTGTGATTCGGGTACAGACACGTAACATGGTATGATTCGGGTACAGACACGTAACATGGTGTGATTCGGGTACAGGCACGTAACATGGTGTGATTCGGGTACAGACACGTAACATGGTGTGATTCGGGTACAGACACGTAACATGGTGTGATTCTGGTACAGACACGTAACACGGTGTGATTCTGGTACAGACACGTAACATGGTGTGATTCAGGTACAGACACGTAGCATGGTGTGACTCGGGTACAGACACATAACATGGTGTGATTTGGGCAAATGCAGCTGAGCAGCATCATTTAAATGAATAGCACACGTGTCCTGTACACAGCATAAAAACATGTTGTAAATAATCTCTCAGAGAGATATAGATGTCCCGAAAACATTTCTGCAACTTCAGCACTAAGTTGTAAAGAATTTTGATGCCTGATATGTAGGCAATTCTTTTATGAGAAGAAACAATCTCACAAATTCTTGTTACTTGTGAATTTAACTTATTGTATGCAAACATAGGTAACACTTTGTGTCCTGCACCAAGATGCAGTACTTAGTAACTCATATACCGATTATGATACTGAATGTATTTATATTTAGCAGTTTGTATATCAACACTTGAAATAATTATTTGCCACCAAAACCCATGCCTATATTTCTACCAGAGAATGTCATGTTTGAAACGGTTTACTATCAATATGTCGAACATCAAAACAATTTTTGTTCAACATATTGAAAGTAAACCGTGAAAATTAAAATAATGAACAGGACTCAATGTCGAATCCACTGATCGAATTCAGCGGATTCAACATTGTTTCCGAACACATCACCTGATATCAGTATAGGAGCTAATGTAAACAAAACTCCTATAGCTGACATCACATTTTTGCAGGGGGGCAAGCCCCCCTGCATCCCTGCTAACTATATATTCCATCTTCGAGATCACACTACAGTGAGATAAGGGATGAATTTCCCAAACCACACTGTACTGTGATATCTGTACATTTCTTCGAATTTATATTAGCGAATGCACAGTGCATTCACTAATATAAACATCTGAACATTGAGATGTTCAAGCAGATGAACATTCGAACATCTGTGTTTTGGATTTTCATCTGTGCCTATTTTGATAGTAAACCATTTGAAACATTAGATGTTTCTTCACTATCCTTGTAATGCAGTTTTCTCTGCTATCTTTTCTGCTTTCCTTGAGTTCATTCAATTTCCTCTCTATTCCTTCACTCTTCCACCCACTCCCTTTCTTCATCTGTCCTATGTGCTCTTGAAAGGTTCTATGGCTTCTTCCTGCATAAAACATTTTAAGTCTATAACTCTTTCCTGCAAGATGTACTTTTATGAGTCCATGGAGTATTTGTTCCATACAATCTGATACCTGTGCTCCCACAGACTTAAACATAAGTCATGGGTTATTGGAACTTAAATTTCTTTCACGGTAAAATACTTAAGGGCTCCATATTGCTCAACCTGTGAGCATAAGAAAAATCATAGCTGTGTCATTTAAAAATCATAGCACAGAAGTGAAAACACGAGTGCTTTTCCATTTTTCAGAATAGAAGGTCTTCAACTGCAAAATACCATACAGCAAATGATAAGGAATCTTTGTGTAGGCTTAAATTAATTATTTAATAACTTGTACTCTTAAACAGGTATAATTTTATGAACAGAATCAATAAATCAAGGAGGAGAAAGGCTAAATTGGATGGCAAAAATCATAGCACTGTGGGTAAATCATATCAGCTGAGCGATATGAAAGGCACCCTAAACATCATAATCTTTTCTCGCATGACGAATTGTGACAACCTCAGTCAAGAAGCTGCTTTCAAATGCATGTTGGTGGAGAGGCAATGTTAATGTAGTGAAATCAAGTCACCAAATTGTATCAGATCATCTGTTCTCTGGATTTTGGACAAGATATAATGCAACCAAATGTACCTCTTTAATTTATGCTTTTGGGCTTCTGCCATTTTTTGATCGATTGCAGCAAAGCAATGAGGCATCTGCTAGGTACAAATCTTCCATTGTACTAGCGGTTTGAAAATCACTTTTGCATTCTGAAATAATACAATATTTTATTTATTAATTATTTATTTAATAACACTTTTATATAACTGTTTAAACGAATATTTCTAAAAATATTTTCTGATTCTGAGTTGGGCCTGAATGAGGTCTGTAGCCTTGGACTTTTGTTTTAAAGACATACTAAGGTACTGTTTAGCTTAATTTCTGAACTTACAAAGCCAAGTGGGCTGACATTTGTGGATTACTAAATAAAACTGAGTTTGTGAGTGTTCTGCCTCTGGGTCTAACTGCAAATTAAACTATAAGTGTAGTTTGTGTGCACTTTTCAGGTTCCTTTTACCCCGACTATTTTGCTAATAGCTTGTATGGGTTGAAAAATACTTTCTCTTTTGAGCTTTTAGCATTTTATTTAACTTCTACAACATTTAAGTGTAATTTTGTAGTTATTCTTTTACCACTAGTATTTTAATCTGCAGAGGTTCATTAGCAGATTCAGAGTAATCCAAGTTTATTGAAAATGTAATAAAAGGTTCACAAAATATATATGAAAAACACTTTTAGAATGTCATTATACACAATAAAATAAAAGTTTAGTTTTATACATGAAAAAACACTTTTAGTATGTCATTATACACAATAAAAGAAAAGCTTAGTTAACAAATGTATAGTTGAAGACTATGAAATGGTAATAACAATGGCAAAAATGAGAGATGGTGGATAAAAGTACGTGTAGTAAGCAGTAAGAATAGTGTAGTGGGAGTGTGTTTACTTAATAACATCAGCCATTCCTTGGCTTGTCAACCAGGTTTTCAGTCTAAGGATAATGTATGCAGTTGAATATGTGTGGGATGTTCTTGATTCATAGCATCGGGCTTGCCAAAGTAAAACAAGGCATAGACTAGAAAAAAGTCTTCCCTGGTGATCCCTGGGTCCCACAATGCACCATAGTCACCCATTGAACACTTAGTGGGAGTCAGAGGAAAGAGGTATAGGTTCATAGGTTCATAGGTTCATACTAGGCTATCTGCCCGAGGGCATTTACAAGCCTAGCCCATAGTTTTGTGGCTTACGCCACCCCTTAGTATGGGGAACTATACCCATTATTTTGCTGTGCCTCTGTTGAGCAGTGACACTGAGGTAATCCCTGGGGTATATCTGCGATCTCCCATCCATTGGTCAAGATTTCTCTTGAACAAGGCCAGCGAGGTGCTCTGCCTCACATATACCGGGACCACAAATGTGTCTCTGACCCATTCCCAGAACCCTATGATTCATTTGCAGTGAAAAAATATGTGCAATGAAGTTTCTGGGGCATTACAATCTTGGCGGAAGCATTCCTTGTCTTGTGAGGCTCTAAATACTAAGGAGGCATGCAGTGGAAGTCTGTCTAGGGATGCCCTCCACAAAATGTCCGTCCAGATGGGGATTTTGGAGCAAAAGAGTCGACGTTGCCTTATCACTTGTTTTTGGAATGGGGTATAGTCTTTGTAAGCATCTATGGAATGATGAGTCATGAGAGCCTGTTTGTACCATTGCTGGCTTGGGTGGTGGATGCTGTGCTGGGAAAATTTATATCTGGAGACCACAAGTTGAATGTCCTTGTATTCTACAGTGAGTGGAGAGTGGGGCCGTTTCCCTGCAAGACAAGATGCCCAAAATTGTCCTTGTGTGTTGAGCAAAAGGTTTGTGAGGGTAGGGGTGGATGACCTTAAGTGTGTAAACACACGGTGCAGAAACAGGATGTGCAGGAATAATGTGCTGTGCTTTAATGAAAAGCCCCCCCTTTTCTGGCTGGGAAAAGATTATTCCTCTTTTAATGGGGTTAAATTGTGCTTTCCAGGAAAAGGTGAACATCTTGTGGAGTAGCTGAGTCACTCAGAGTAAGGAGAAAAAGTAAACTGAGAAGATGTGGCTAAGCTTAGAGAGAAAAATGCCACTGAGTAAATACACATGTTTAGCGTAGGAGAGTTTGAAGGTGTTCCAAAAAGTAAGGGATTGGGATGCCTTGCGAGCCACATTTTCCAAGAATGTCTGTGTAAAAGGAAGCATTCCAAAAGGCACTACTAGAATTTTGATGCCATCTCTCCGAGAAGGAAGGCCATGTGCTTGTGTGTGTTCCAAGGGCTGTGTGAAAAAAAATGGTAGATTTAGAGTAATTTAAAGTGAGGCCTACTTCTCCCAATAGTGGCACTAGCCACGAGAAAAAAAAGTGTTGGAAGACCTCTAGATTCTCTGCCATGAACGTGATATCATCCGCATAAGAGATGGTGTGTGGTGCCAAAACACCCTGACAAGAATAGGAGTGTGAGGCAAGGGATGCCTCCTGCCTGAAGTGACAAAATACTGCACTAACCACGAGGGTTAAGAGAAAGCTACTTAATGGGCATCCTTGATGGATGCCATTTTTCATGTGGACCACTGCCCTGAGCCACGCATTAATGACAGGAATGATAGTGGTGTTGGCATAGATGGAATGTATTACTTCCCTGAACTGTGGCCCAAATCCATATGCAGAAATGATGTCAAGTAGTACCGAATGTGAGATATGGTCGAAAGCCTTCTGAATGTCATAGCAGTGGACGAGTGTGTGACATGCCGGGCAAGAAATCTCAATAGAGTCAGTAAGTCCCAAATGGGCTTGTCTGGCACTCCATAGACCCCCCCCCCTTCTACAATGACAGGCATGGCGGAGCATAGACGAAGTTGCAAGACCTTGCTGAATAGCTTATACTCGGAATTGCATAAGGCGATAGGGTGCTAATTAGCCAATGACGCCCTATCACCTTTTTTCCAGATAAAGTGCAAAGCCACTTTTAGCAATTCCAGATCAGTGATGCCCTGGGTAAGCCATTCTTTGAAAAGAGCTATCAAGACCTGCAATTCAGCTTCCGATAACTTGGTATAGAAGTTGTAGGGAATGCCATCGGGCCCAGGCACAGAGCCTCGCGAAGCCAGAATTTTTATTGTGTCTTGCACTTCAGGGAGAGTGATAGGGGCCCCTATTTTGTCCCTCAGGGTGGGTGACATGAGCAGGACTATCCATATGACAGTGGAAGCAGGTTTACCTGTAAACCATGCCATACTTTACTTGCATGTTTCAGTGCTTGTATTCCTGATATAATCGTAATTGCCTTGAGATGCAGTATTCATTAATTTGAGATTGCAAGAGAAGGTTTCACTAGACTTTTAACTTTGTCTGTGGATGCTACCTTGTTTTTAAAGAGCTGACATTTGACTTGGGTGAGAAACTCTTGAAGTGGTATAGGACCGTGTTTGCTCCGGAAGTGTTTTAGTAAGTCAATCAACTACTACTGCTGGGTTTATTCTTACAGGTTCATAGGTAAACACTAGTATAGCTGCCCTTGTGCACCATTTTAAGCCTAACCAATATCCTCTTATCTTGCTTGAATTAACCTATCCCATTTGGTGTTATATTGCCCTTATCCGTCCCATGGACAATTATATATTATCCCTAATTAGAATAACTTGGATCATATACCATAGATAATTTGAGGGGACCTTTGCATGGGATAAAGCATTTAGGAGCTGCCTGTCTACATTACCCCAGGACTGCCCCTGTACTACTAAACACACCTGGAAAGAACTGACCATGTGAATTTGATAAAGAAATGTTTTCAGGACGGTTATTTAATGGAATACCTGGGACAAAGGAAAAGAGGAGTTCTTAAATTAATTACAAGAGGAGCTCCGAAAGTGAAAGAAGATGATAAAGATATTAATGGTAGATTTGTAGCGCTAAGGGGCTCATGGCAAGGGAGGAGGATTACACTGACATGTATTTACATTCCACCAAAAACTGTTATAAAGGAGCATAAGAAAATTCAGGGAGAAATAATCATCTTTCAGCCAGAAATATTACTTAGAGGTGGGGAGTGGAAATTTATTTGCAGCAGTGAGGATGTGTCTGGGGACCCAGAAGGGAAGATATAACAAAGGATGGTAGATTTTTGAAGGAATTTATGAAAATATTTGACTATGAAGATGTGAATTCAATAGTAGGACTTCAGAATGAATTTTCATATTATTCCCGAAATAAAAAAAAACTGGGCTAGGCTAGACAGAACTTACATTTCACAGGAACATGTACATTTAATTGAAAGTTCTAGTTAAGAAGTAATAAGATTTAGAGTGACTGACAATTTTAAAGTATTGTAGAATAGTTTATGTTTCCCATCCATAGAGCCAAGATGTGTTTGAATAGAGAGAGGGATGGACTGTTTTTGTGTGGATGGGG
This sequence comes from Protopterus annectens, assembly GCF_019279795.1. NCBI lineage: Eukaryota > Metazoa > Chordata > Ceratodontiformes > Protopteridae > Protopterus > Protopterus annectens. The sequence continues at coordinate 1,095,622,170 of NC_056748.1, read as the reverse complement.
AGTCTGTTTAAGAGTAGTGGTATCCTCTGTGAGATACATCTGTCCTTTAAAACGTTCTGTTGATGTTATAGAAGAGGTTTATATTCCTAGACCTGATGTGATTTGACTTGCTGATGTGCAGTAAATCCATCATTAATGGGTTGGGAGTATACCTTGTGTGCCAGAAACAGGTCATGTCTTAGCAGTCTGTAGGATACTGAGTATAGTGATAGGGCTTTGAGTTGATCCATATAGGACATGTTGTTTAGGCCTTGTATCCTGTTAGTAAGGTATCTCTGTACGCATTCATCAATGGGTTCACAAGCAGGTCGATCATGTCTGATTAACCTGGTTTATTTCTATGACTTAATTACCAGAAAGTCCAAAGGAGATGACACTATGTATTTAATAAGTTTTGATTCTGCCCCACACAACAGGCTTCTTGCAAAGATTAAAAAAGTAGTTGTAAGTAGAAAGCTGTATAAAGAGGCAGAAATACAATTTAACAAAAGGAAATAATTACTAAGAAAAGTAGTTCCCCCACAGGATCTGGTCCAGGGTCTTCCCACTTAATTTTTTTCACCTCTGACTTCCTGCTTTGCATAGCAAATAGAATAAATTAATTTGTGGGTATCACCAAGATCTGGCATTAGTATGTGATTAAGGAGCATATGCCTGATGAGGTACTTAAGGAGGCTAGAGATGTGATATAAAAAAGGAATGGGTTCACTTCAGCCGATATAGGTGTGAAGTGAACTACCTGTTGAAAGACAGCAGAGGACTGGTATAAGGAGACAGCCAAGGACTGGGATAAGGTGACAGCCAAGGACTGGGATAAGGCACCCTGCCACCCCAATAACAAGGTGATTTGGAGGTTTTCATTAAAACAGACCTAAACCATCAGGTCAGCGTGAAGTGTTTGTTCATGAGAAGGTTCCCAGTAACTGCACTGAGGTCTCAGTGTCCTTCCTACAAAGCAGTGACATACAAACTGTTAGACTCCATCTTGCTTCAGCCTAGGCAGGGCAGTGAAGTACAAACTGTTACACGCCATCTTGCCTCAGCCTAGGCAGGGCAGTGAAGTACAAACTGTTACATGCCATCTTGCCTCAGCCTAGGTAGGCAGGGCAGTGAAGTACAAACTGTTACACATCATCTGGCTTCAGCCTAGGCAGGGCAGTGCCTCTTCTGAGTAAGCCTAGAATGTAGAGCAAGACAAGTATTCCCTTGCTAACCTGGGTAATAATTTGCCTTGATTATCAGTATAAGGCCAATCTTCTTACATACCAGCTACTGTTCATTCTAGTTTCCCTATATAATTTTATTCTTCTCTGCTACTCTGACACAGCTAACTGACCTACTCATAATTAATGAAACAACTTCGACAAACAGTTCTCACAACTGTGAGCTATGCATAATCCCAGCTAGTAGGCAATATACATGTTGTTTAATTAATCTGAATAGTACATCTGCAAGTCTGTTTACTTGCCTGCTACTTTTAGATATTGCACAGAAACTATAGTTTTAACTTGTGAAAGTTTTAAATGACCTGACTCTTCAGTATGTACATGTACTTCAGTGTAACTATATATGTTTTTGATATAGTACATTTTATGTTGTGTACTTTGCAACAGTGATCTTTTCATATTTCTATTTTTATTGCTTATGTCTGGCATTATGAATATTACTCTAACTTTGTATGTTCAAGCTTTTCTCCCGAGGCCTCTGCTGGAAACAGGCTCTTGCCCAGTCTAACACTCCTGGTAAACAAATGCAAATAAATAAATAAAACAAACAAATAAACTGTCATTTGGTATATGTGTGCAAGCAAGGAATGAGTAATTCTTAGTTGCTTATCAAACTGCCCATGCAAGTCTGGGAGGTAGCTTTGAAAGCTGGTGTAACACTAGCTGATGCCTATATCCTCTCAGAACACAGTGTGTTGTTAGAGAGACTGAGAATCTCTCAAGTCAGATCCCCATAAACTGGTTGCTAAACAGGGGTGTTGTTCTGAATAAGACTTGTTTACTTCCCATCTGAAGAAGCATCAGAGAAAGTCCTGCAGCACTGCAGCAGCTCTGGGAGCATTGAAAACAGATGCTTTCTCCCAGTGCCGGAAAGATCTGTTCTTTTACACTTTTCCACCACTTTCCTTAATCTCAAAGAAAGAAAAATCAGCCCCAACTGATATTGGTAAATAAGTGAACTAACAAACCTTCTAGCAAAACTACAACTCTACTTAACAACTTTTTCATTGAAACAATAGAAAAGCTTACTAAACCAATCTCAATATTAAGGCTCCACCTCCCACCTCATCTCTTCCGTCATTCTCCCTAGCACCCGCAGCAACTTCCTTCATCAGATCACTTCTTAACAAACGCAAAGCCTGTTCCCACTCAGCCGACAAACTCCCTCCATTATTTCTCAAACATGCAGCCAGATCCGTAGCGTACCCTGCATCTGTACTTATCAATAGATCATCAAAGAAAATACAGTACCAGATATCTGGGAAACATTCTTCATAATCCCCCTCCACAAGGGAGGAAATCCTACAGAACCCTCAAATTACAGGCCTATTGCCATATTATCCCCCTTATCCAAGATACTGGAAAAATGTATACATAGACAAATACTAAACCACCTCTTACAGGCAAACCTAATTACACCCACACAGCATGGTTTATGACCCTCACACAGTACTACCACTGTCCTCCTGTCTTTCACACACAACATTGCCCAAGTCAGAGATAATAATAAACTTGTATCAGCTCTATTCCTTGACCTGTCCAAAGCATTTGATAGTGTTTCCCATCCCATCCTCGTAAATAAACTTTCTAACCTGCACATGTCTACCTGGCTTAATAGCTGCCTCTCAAACAGATATCAGTCCGTCAGATGGCAAACATCCTTCTCCCCTTTCCATCTTGTTAAGACCGGGGTTCCCCAGGGCTCTGTCCTGGGCCCCCTACTTTTTAATATATTTACAAATAACCTCAATGTCTCCTGCCCCTACTCTACCTTAATATAGTATGCAGATGATGCCACAATTATTATCACATTTGACAATATACAAAATCTCCGCACTGTTACTCAATAATATCTGCACCTAGTAGAACAATGGCTAACTGAAAACAACCTGCTTCTCAACCCCAAAATGACCAGGCTTCTCCTTTTCCTTCCAAAAACCTTCAATCCAGCAAAAGAAAATGTCACCATCTCATCCTTAGATAATACAATTATCATTGCCGATGTAAACACCAAATTGCTTGGTGTTACTATACACGACCAATTAGAATTTGACCTACATATCTTAAACTATATCAAAAAGTCCAATCAAAAATGATGTCTTCTGTACCACAACAACAAATATATACCTAACAAATCTAGACCTATACTGCCTCAAACAAACATTTATTCTACCATCCCTGTTATATGCTGCTCCTATACTTACTAACCTCCAAAATAATCTCTTACCAAATTAGAAACCACCTATAACAAGATAGCCAGATTTGCAGCCAGTAATAGCTGAAAATCCCATCATTGTATATCCCTGAAAAACTTAAGATGACCTGAGCTCCCCCACATGCTTCAAATATCACAACTACAAATTGCACATGGCATCCTGAATAGCCTCAACTGCTGTCCTGCCCCTACCTCCATCCCTACACCATACACACCCAATCATTACCTCGGAAGCTCACAACAAAACCTACTTCAGCTGACCAATCCAAACAAAAATATTGGAAAAATACTTTACAGTCATTCAATTGCATACTCATGGAACAGACTTCCTTTGTCCCTTTGCTCCACTACCAAAAGTGGTAAATTCAAAAAGCAACTAAAAATTCATTTCCAACATGATTTTTTCTTCTTCACTTGATTAATATATCTGCCTGGTATTTCCTATCTAAACTGTCTAAATATATTACTCTATCTGCAGTTAATACCTATGCTATTAAATGCATCATTGATGTACTATGTCATGATGTTACTCTGAATTGTATATTACATATTAGAAAATATTTTTAAGACATTGATATATTTCCTTGTATATAATTTAATGCTAACCAGATTTCTGAAACATATTGCTACTGCATTCTCAAAATACTGTACTTTTGCCTTGTAAATGTTCTGTTGTATATTTCTTTTTCTTTGTTTTTGTACTGTTAAGTATCTTCTTATTTTTGCTAATTACTTTCCTGGAGCTTTTCTCCCAGAGTCTCTGCTGAAAAAGGGGTCTCTGGTCCTATTCGGACTAACCCGGTTAACAAATGCTTTCATCCTCAATGGACTTCATCAGAATAATGAATTTCAACAACATTCCTAATTTATATACAGTTTAAACCAATAAGCAACATCAATTAATTAATACATAATTAAAATCAGTGTACTTTAATAAAACATAAATTAAACTTCTAAGCCATTAAATAACCTAACCTAAAAAATGTTAAAAATGTTTACTTTCAACCGCTTAACCTTTAAAAAACTTTTTTATATTAATTGTATTATTAAGGTCAGGTGAACAATCAGCCCCTAATTTTAGCTGCCATAATGTTTCTTTTTGCTCAGTAATGTCTCTGTAATCTTTACTGCTTTTATCTAATGGGATTTGTTTGACTAAAATAAAAATACATTTATTGTATTTCTTGCGATACAAGGTATGCTTATATAAAGAATATTTTTATTTTTTGGGTTTCATTGCATTGTCTCTGAAGAGTGTATGACGTGTTTTTTTTCTTGGCTTAGTCTCAAAGGTACTGATCAAAATCCAGGAGAAAAGACCAGAAGCTATGCTAGTTGCACCCTTTTGGCCAAGACAGCAGCAATTCCTTCTCCTGAGTACTATGGCAAGTGGAAAGTGGAAAGTGGAAAGTGTTGCTTTGTTCTGCAGATCTCCTGACTCAAAACAGGAGTTCCTTGCTAGAGGTAGATATTCTGAAAAAAAAAGTATTTTGAGGACATACTAAATATTATAAAGGAGGCTAGGAAAGTTAATACAAGAAAAACAGTTTTTGCTAAATGGAACATATTTGCAAACTGGTGCCAGTTGACCCAAATAATGCTAAAGTGACTATGGTTTTGGAGTATTTGTCAGACCCTTTGAAATACGGATTAGCTTACACCTCTGTAATAAACACATGCTTCTGCTATTTTATCCTGTCTTCCTGTAGAAGAAAACTGTTCCACGATGGGATTACAACTATGTGCCAGAAAAACTCAGCCTGGCCACTTCTAACCAACTGCATCATTACATTTTCAGTATCTATACCGGATGATGCTGTTTTTGGTGGGTGTTACCTCTGTAGGAAGAAATTCTGTACTGCCAAGCCCTGATGTGCTTAACAGCCATTTCTGGTGTTTCACCAGGACAGAATATCCCTGTACACCCACTTTTATGCCCAAGACTGTACTTGAAATTATTTAAACCAGGCTATTCAGCTGTCATTTTTCCCAAAGCATCAGGCTCCACAAGAAAGGTCCCTGTATTTCCTTGTCACGCATACACTGCTGAGATACTAAATATACAAAACAAATTAACTCAGCAGGACTGATCAGCTGTCCTCTGTTTTGCAAAGGTGAAAAAAGGCAGACCTATAAATAAGTGTTACTTATCTAAATGGCTATCCCACTGCATAACCTTTTGCTACTCACATCATGCTGGGCTAACTCCAGGTCAGACCAAGTCACACTCTTTAAAAACTACCATTGCTACCATGACTTTTTTAAGAGAATTTCTAATCAAGCAATTTTTAGAAGAGGCTTCTTGGTCCCCTGTTTATACCTTTTCCAAACAGTATAACTTAGAATCAAGAATAATCCAAAACACACCGACCAACTAATTAGCTTTAAAAAAGTCTACAGTGGCTGGTGCACCTTTTTGAAGTTAATAACTTAGAATCAGCCTCAAAGACAAGGAAGGGCAGGATTTGATTCTGCTATCCTTCAAAGTATTATTTTTAAATGACTGGTTTCCTTGTCCCCTTATTTTTTCATTTGTGACTCTTCCAAAATGTGAGGAAAGCAGCAGTGTATATAACAATAAGACACAGTATAGCTGAGTTAGGAACTAACCATAAATGTAGATGTACTCCCCCACCCCCTTGCATCAGAATCAGAAGTCTACTAAATCAGTCACTCTCCCTGGTCTGTAGTTATTTAACTACAGCAAAACTATCTCAACAGAATAACACAGCACAACCCCCAAACATAATTATCCCTACAACATAAACTGCCATGCATTCATGCAGTAACAGAACTGCTCTGTTTCCTGACACACTCGTATGATAAAACAGGATGTGCATGTGTCGCACAAAAAACACTCAGTCAACAGCAGTACAACTGGAGGTATGATCCCAGTATTTTGTAGGAAGTTTGAGTTGTTTGGTGTACCAAACTTTATTTTGTGGCTTTGAATATCTTTTGGTTGTATGTAGAATGTTGATATGTTTGGTGGGCATTGCAAAAGTTTTTTTGGATAGTCTAAGTGAAGGCAAAGGGTTGTTGGTGTTTATACCTTTCAGATGAGCAGAAGTTTGTAGAATGTCTACATTTTTGTCTCATATTTTCTATTTCTTATACAGTTTGTGGTTTTCTGGCAAATCATTGAGGACTGAAGACATTAAATTACAGAAATTTGAGTTTGCAATTTCATAGCTCTCAGAAAATGCATGCTATTATAAAACCTGCTATTCTGGCAACTTTCTAATTTTATAAAAACAGTATTTAAATTCTGTCCCTGATTTGGGGCCTTTGTCCCCAATTATATTTGGCTTTGACCTGAATTCTTGTACTAACAAGTTGAGAGGGTATGTTGTGGTTACTACAGCCTTGTAGAGTTTTTGTCTTGGTTATGACTTGCTGTCTGTCTCTCTCTCTCTCTGCAGGTAACTTAAAGAACAACCTTGCAGAATTTTTCTCTCCATTATGGCTTGATGTCTTTCTCTCTCTGTGCAGGTAACTTGAGGAACTTTACTCTTGTTGATGACCCTCACTATATACTTGATAAGAGATGTACTTTAGTGATGTATTACCTTTACAACCTCTGCTGGGTAATTACATTTAACTTTACACCAAAACCATAATTTCTGTACCTTTGTGTAGTTTGTGGATTGCTTTGCATAGTCTTGTGCTTTCAAGTCTGTTTCATTGATTCTTAAGATATTTTTCTTTCCTTTAATCTGGCAAGTATTGCAATGAGAAATATGATGATATTTTTATTTAATGTAAAACTATAGCTTTCTCAGCTTTCATTATCATAGTATCACATTTTCATGGAATACATCTATAGATGTTCTTGTTGTTTTGGCATCTGTGAGGCACTTGAAGAAGAAGGCCATATAGAGTATTAGTTTTGCTTCTCTTAACAGTTGCAGAAAATGATCTCGATAATTTATTTAATTTTGCACTTTATTATGCAGAATTACAATACTGACTGCCCATTATCTACTGTTTTAATCTTTTCTTCAACTTTGTAATTTTCTAAAGGGTATAATTATGTTCCACCAGCCATGATTTAGAAAGCTCTCCATGTGAAGAGTGCTTTCTATCATTTTGGTAGAAGTGTTTTGTTCGGAAATTTTTGTACAGGATCATTAGACAACTGCTAGAGGATCAAATACATCAAAGAATACCAAATACTTTCCCATTCCTTTCTTCAAGTTTGATGTTTAGGTTGTATATTTTGGGTCTATATTATTTCTTCAACAGCTTAGGTTGTCGAATGCTCAGTGATCGACACCTAAGTGTCGAAGTTTCAAAATCGCGAACGGCCATATATGTGAATTCTTTCCTTGGGAAAGAATTCACTTGGCTGTTATCGGGGATTTGCCCTTTCCCCAATGTAGAGTGAACTCAGAGTTGGTATATTTAGTTGGGGGGTGTGGGGGGCGAAGTCCCTCACTATATTTAGGTTGAAAAGTTAATTTTATTTCCGGACGGCCTAGCGAATTTTCCTGAGGAAAGAATTTGCGTATATGGCCGTTCGAGATTTTGAAACTTTGACGCTTAGGTGTCGATCATTAAGCATTCGACAACCTAAGCTGTTGAAGAAATAATATGGACCCGAAATATGCAACCTAAACATCAAACTTGAAGAAAGGAATGGGAAAGTATTTGGTATTCACCTTTCTCCAGTTAATTGTTTACTTATTTATGTAGATCCTAGATACTCTGACTCCACAGTATTAAAGGAAGACGCCCTGACAAAATCTCAAGTGACAAGAGTCTGATATGTGACACCCATACTACAAGAGCTTTATTGGGGGGTTTGATGTAACTGGCTAATGTCAGTCACCACATCCTGATATCAGTGAGAGGTGTCTTTGGCTGGTTGCCACCATGGAAGTTGCAGCTGCAAATAACAGCCAGACGGAGGAAGTCACCTTAGTCATACCTCTTAACCTCTTATAGGAGGAAATCTGGACAAAGCCACCATAAATAACGGGGGAGCAAAGGCCCAAAAATAAGGACTATTTTAAGTATTGCGTTAGCAAACAGGTTTTGAATTAGCATGAAATTTGTGAAGAGTGTGAAGTCTGAAACTCAAATGTCTGTCGTTATTTTCTGACTTAAATCTTCAATGCCTTTCCAATGATTTGCCAAAAACAAACACAATTTTATGAAAAATGGACCAAAAATATTAGGCAAAAATTTGTACATTCTGCAAATATTTGTACAGTTGAGAGGTATGATTGGTGCTGCTATACATATGTGATCCGAGATCACATGAAGATGATGTTTGTCCTCCATGGTTATGCAAGAGCTGATATCAGCCACCTGTGGGATGGGGGTGGGGCTTACAGCCTAACAGCTCTATCTCACTGCCCTCACTGACTATATTAGTGAAGCAACCAAGCCGAAAATGAATACATTGACATCCGTAGTTTGATTCGACATAGCAGGAGGTGACATCATTCACCTCCTGCTATGCTTATTAATGTACCATTACACTCTATAGTCAACAGTACATTAATTCTACTATTTTTCAGGGGAGCTATGCCCCCCTGCGCCCCCTGCACATTAAATATATCAACTCTGAGATCACACTACAGTGAGGAAATGGGCTAATTCCCTGTTCCCCATTGAACCCCGATCTCCCTGCACAATGTCAAACCCAAATACTTGAACTACACCTGTTTGCTGTAGTGTAGCAGATACATTTTGGTTCAACATTCTGCCGATGTGAAAACTGCCATTAGACCACATGCCAGTTAACTGATGCAGTTTCCTTTTCTCATTACCCTATAGAATAACTCCTAGAGTTTCATGATGCCATATCATCACTTCTACATATTTAACAAAGGGGTTTACATGTGACTGATATTTGTGGGTCTTTGACTGTATAGAATGTTTTGTGAGAATTTTCCAGGTTATAATCCTCCAATGAGTAAATGATGGAACTGTGTTAAAAGTGGATAGTAACTTGTCCTTGTCGTCTACAAGAGTAATGTTATCCGGCATGCCAAAAAGAAGAAAGATTAGGTCTGGATTAAGTTTATATTTTAAGAAGCAAAATACATGTTTATTTCTGTCCAGGCTACTTTTTAACATGATCAGTAGGGATAAGTATGAGACATTATGGGGTGGGGTGGGGATTATAACCAGCTGTTTCACCTTTACTGATGCTATCTGTTTGGTAACCTGTGAACTGAAGCTGACTCAAGGAGTTAGTGAAGCATGTAGGCGTTAAGGTTTGTTCCTTAGTTTCAGCTTTCCCTTGAAAAGTGAGTTGGTGCATACCCCCCTCCCTCCACCTAACCTTATAGATGACTAGTCTTTTTCTTCTTCTTCGGGTGGCCACGGTGGTGCAGTGGTTAGCATTGCTGCCTCACAGCAAGAGGTTCTCGGGTTCAATCCTCAGCTGGGGTGCCTTCTGTGCGGAGTCTGCATGTCCTCCCTGTGGTTGCGTGGGTTTCCTCCAGGTGCTCCGGTTTCCTCCCACATCCCAAAGACATGCTGTAGGTGGATTGGACACTCTAAATTGGCCCTAGGTATGAGTGTGTGTGTGCCTTCTGTGGAAGGTTGGGCGCCCGGCTGGCAACTCGACACCATAAAACTCCACTGCCAATCATGAGCAGACAGGTGATCCGCTGTGGTGACCCCTAACCGGGAAAAAGCCAAAAGAAGAAGAAGTAAAAGAAGGCATCAGAGTCTTTGTGCCTGATGGGCATTAATGAGAATGAACAGAATTCTGAGGCTAGTACAACATGTGTCTGCAAGTCTGAAATGCATCGATTCCTGAAATATGGTTCTTGTTAGTCATATTGCAGGGAGTAGTTCAGGCCAACGTGCTTGTAAAAACAACTGTATGGCTAGGTTTGTTAGAGTTGCATATGTGTCCATGAAAATGAGGAACCAGAGAGAACATTTAATTTAATCTTCCAATGAGGGCTGTTTGAGAGGAGTAAACCGATAAAGTGGTTAGTACAAACTAAGGTATAGGTCCAGTTTGGGAATAGCTAAATCCCATTAAACCTTTGAAATACAACTTTTCAAGTTCACAGTTAGCCTACAGCATTGTAAGAATGAGAACAAAATATTAATAACATTATTCCAACACCTCAGCATTGATTTTGATGGATACCAACTCATGTTTTGCATGAGATATATATACATATATATATATATATATATATATATATATATATATATATATATATATATATATTTAGGTATAGAACCATTTTCAAGTCTAACCTCCTCTGTCACATAGGAAGACCAACTTTTACTAATTTTTTAGGTTTTGTATTTAGTATATCTGATTGTGTGTTGATGTCCGCTTGTTAATTGCTAAATAAGGTATGGCAAAGAAAAAAAAAGTAAAGCCAGGAATGACCTTCTCTCGGTTTAAGGAATAATAATCCGCTAGAAGGTTTCACATATGAGCATCATTATGTACTAATATCTGGGATTTATCCAGGGTGATAGCTGTATATGTTTAGACTGATTGATGACCAGACACGGTTTCCCAGAAAATGGGATGTGTCCATGAGAACTCTTTCAGGATGATCGCCATATCAGCTACATTGAGGTTTATAGCATTGTCCACTATGATGTTTGAGGTCACTTAAGAGTACTGGGAGAAGATGCTAGGGATACAGGGTGTCCTTGGTGAGTGGAGTGTGCCTGTCTTTAGGTATATAGTTCTGGATTGACATTTTCTTATGTTCACAGTAATTATTTCTGCTAAATAAAGGAATTTAAGAGGGTTAAGAAAGATTGGAGGAAAGTTTAAGAAATGTAAAACTTCATATACACACATAGCTGCTCACTTGCATGCACACACAGCCCTCTCTCTAGGTATTGATAGAATCATAGAAGTGAAATATTAAATGTCATCTGGGGCTCGAATCGAAGAACTCCAGCATACTGTGCTGGCTTTACTGCGTCTGGACCAAGAAGTGAGTCTGGATAAATTAGAGATAATATGATCCTTTTCACTTCTAGGATTTTAACAGTGTCTAAGCAGAGATCTTTCTCTGCAGGTGTTTGTGTGCACGTGCGCACGTGTCAGGTGTTTGTGTGAGCATGCGCACATGTCTGTTTATTTAATCCTGATAGTCATGCTGGGGGGTTCCTAGTTGAAAGGTAAGGCTGTGATGGAAAACTCAAAACCCAAATGTCCAGAGGCTCTTGTGGTCAAGAGGCACTGAGACTTGCATGGTATGCTAGAGGTCTTGGGTATGAGTCCCAGATGAGAGCTAACATTATCTTTTTGCTTTGATGAAGACTTCTTAGAGCCAAACATAGCCCGCCAAACATATGTTCAGCATCTAAAGCTGTGATTTAATTATTTTATTAATGCTGATGTTGCCTTTTTGTATTCAGACTAGAGTGATGCTTTGTCTAATGAAACCACATTTGTGGTTATGGATTAGGCATGATATGTTGAAGTCTGCCCATACAGATAGGAACATTTTACAGTCTTCTTTCAAGATAAGGAATGGTATATGTGCATGAAGATGTTAGTAGAGGGCCTTTGCCTGGTTTCAATAACTGACTGAGGTGTGCTTGCCCAAATAGGGAAGAGCAGTTCTTTTTGCATGATTTTTACCCTCGCACCTCAGGACTGTCAGTCCTCTCCTTAATCAAAAATTAATTTGTATGGGGTGGGGGCTGTTGTCCAGGCAGAAATGAAAATGTTTTCTGTTCCATTTAACATCTCAGCAATGAGAGTAGTTTTATTTTATGGTGTAACCACAGCCCTGGCTTTGATGTGAATATTCACATTACTGCATGGACTACCTGGACCCCTTTATTGATGCATTCTTGCTCCTGCATATGCTCTGACATGGGATATCATGGCCAGTTTAAGTGTCTTCTCAGTTCCTGCTGCCCTCATTGTGATTGTTATCCAGTCTCTGACCAAGGCTTTGTCATTAAAGTACCATCCTAAGCCAGGAAGGAAATTTCTCAGATATACTTATTCTGAAAGCCTTGCACTATTGAGTGTTCTAGACACTGTTTGTATGCAGAAGCCATAGCTAAGGGCTTACACCTGAGCAAAGAAGTTGCATCTTTGAGAAGATATGCAGATAGAACATTTAGAACTTGATTTAAGTTGTATCTAAAGATTCCCAGGGTTTGGTGAATTCATGGACTTTCTTTTGTGTCTATTGGTTAATGAAGATTGGAGCTGCATAATGCTTCTGTTTGTTTAGTATTTTATTTAAGTAACTGTGACACCTGTGGCCTGGCCAAGCAATCAAGGAGCCTCAATCCTCACCACTAACACCAGTCAGGGGCATCTCATACAGGAGGAAAGGATAACAAATACACCCAGTAAAGTGCAATTTCCCTTAAGAGCACACAGAGATCACAGACAGACCGGGGCTGGTTGCTCCCTTGCTCTCCAGGTCCCCACTAAGACTCCCACTGGCACAGCTATAGGGTCCAGATCTCAGCCTAGTGGGCAAGCTAAAACCTCCAGCACCCTCTCTGTCCAACCAGTGCTTTGAGTCCCTGCCCAAGTAGCTGACACATACACACACACACACACACACACACACACACACACACACACACACACACACACACACACACACACACACACCTTGAGAAGAGTTTATACAACCACACAGACACTCCTGGGGAAGGCTGGCACAGGCTCTCCAGCTGTGCCCCTTTTTCCCAGACTATACGGTAGAAAACACTGCCACCACCCAACTAATATTTATCAGCTACTAAGAGGCCCTTATGAAAGGGTGTCCAATTATTACTGTGCAATATTATCCACATAGGTAAGTGCAACTGAACAGTCAAGGCTTATTTGGAGTGACTTGGACAGTAATCACTAGAAATATGCAATGTACTCTAAAGCTTAAATTTTCTCTACACAAAACAGCCACAATTGAAAGGTTCTAAAAATATTTAACAAATAGTCAAAACACAAGACAATACATTTTACTACACAGTGCTAGTCAAGAGTTCAGAGATCACAGAAAAATACTTAAAATAATTCAGTAGTACAGTTCTGACATCACAGAAAAACACTTAGTCTAATCTTTCTAGTTTCTAGCTATTGCTAAGAGAAAACACAAATCTAAGATAAACTTACATATAGAGCAAAGGCAGTGCTGAGTTGGATGGTCAAGACAAAAATGCTTAATGCTCTCTGATTCTCTGTTTTTAAAATCACATTCCTGGTTCACATTACATCATTCTTCACACTTCCCTGGGTTCCCAGACTAACAGAAACTCAACATTTACATTTTTAACATCTCCTTTTGTTATCTTGCAGCTGGTCAGGAAGCAGAGCAATAAAAATACATTTGCATGTTTAAATCTAGCAATATAACTCTTGGTTAAAACAATAGAAAGAATGTCTTCATTTAGACATTTCGGCACCGTGTTTAGATCAAAGGGTCACAACATTCTTTACTTGGCCAGTAGAGTGCACTGTTACATTTTTCCAGTTCCACATGTAACACTATTTTTACCATTTAAGACAACAAACCTGTGGTTTACATTAATATCTACAAATGGCAGAATTATCTCCAAAATTCTATCTGGCTAGGCTGGCAGCCTTCACCTATCTTTACTCAATCTTCACAGTAACTATAAGCTGAGGAAGATATGAATATAGTTTTTCAAGGGCTACTTTGGATTTTTGATCAAATATTTGTCAATGCCCAAAACTTAGACATTTTACTAAAGATTTATATAAATGATCATACTTTTTAAAGGTAAACATTTAATTTCTTAATGAACTATTGGGGTGTGATTTATTCATGTCAAAGATACCATAAAAGAGAGGTCCAGGTTTGCATGTGGGATCTAGGGAAACATTTATATATATATATATATATATATATATATATATATATATATATATATATATATATATATCGCATATCATATTTATTGGATCCTGCTAGGTAAATCCACCTCAGCCCTTATTATAAGTACTACTGTGAACTTTAAGTAATCTTGTTGGCTCCAAGTGAAAGGAAGAAGCACCGTGCTTATCAATGCCTTAATATAAAACTCATAATTTGCTATTAATTCACCCCTCTTAAAAATATCTCTCCACATTAGGAACACTGCTTGCACCATCAGGAACTTTCATGCCAATGTATTAAGCTGCCTGCCACATACACTTAATGTAGCAGATTTTTTTTCCGTAAACTAGCAGCATTAAATGTGAATGAAACAGCCCTACAGGTAAACCCAACAGTCTAGATAACTTTTATAACTCACTTAAAAATACACCAGAAATAGCTATCAATGTCATTGCTTTGAGAATGAAGGTTAGATTGTACTCCATTACAATCCCATCAGTCTCCATGTAAGCTATGAAAACTTTTACTCTGACACTTGTTGGACCTATAAATATTTGTATAGTAGAAATCTCCCCCGCAAACCCTACCGCCTCCACATTTTTAATGTTTTGTATTCTAGTGTTCAAACTTCCTCTGCATCCCCGACTTTTAACCTATTAATAATAAATATAAGATCTCTATTGTCAATCCCAGCACATTTAATGTACCATATGTACCATTGTCTTTGATATGCATACTTTGTTCAGTACATCATTACTTTGTGTCATCAATCGTATCATAACTCTGTATTCCTTTTGGACCAAGTTGCATATGAAAAGAATTTTTGGACCAATTCACATCAGAAGTTTAGATTAGCATTCTGTCAATTGTCCAGAAAGTATGATTTTGAGTGTATGAAAAGATGGGTTATTGCCAATGTCTGTTACACAATCATCCTTTATAAATGTACAAAAATTTAAAGAAGAAACGGACTTTGTTTCTTTACAGCAGTGGACTTGAATAAAGTCTTTTAAGGGTTATATGGCAAACATTGCCTGCAATACTGCCACTCACTGCACAGGCATATCAAAACTTAGGAGAACATGTGAAAATGTAGTGCTAATTATGTGACTTATTCCTTTAAAGTTTTATTATTACTGCCTATAAATGTAAACATAGAGTGAGAAATTGTGAAAATGTAGTGCTAATTATGTGACTTAGTCCTTTAAGGTTTTATTATTACAGTCTATAAATGTAAACATGCAGAGAAAATGTGAAAATGCAGTGCTAATTATGTGACTTATTCCTTTAAGTTTTATTATTACTGCCTATAAATGTAAACATGCTGTTTTAGTACTATTGTTGCCTGAGTTGGCAGCAGAAAGTGTTAAATAGTAAACTGTATGGCAACATTTTATCTAGTAGGATTAATAGTGTGCATAGTCACAATATTGCAGAGCTGATCTTTATAAGACTTTTCTTCCTTTCAGCTTGCAAATCTGAGTTCTAAACAAAATAACTTTTTAGTAGAATTTGTTTTCTTGGTGACTAATTTTTATGCATCTCCAACCAATGAAGTGACGGCAAAGAAACATGTCTTTTTTTCTGACACACTTTTTACTGATTTGTATGTCAGAAGAAAATTATCATTAGTTAGTATGAATTCTAATTATCTTCAGAGGATTAAGGCTCTAACATAGTTTCATAGATAAGTACAAGGCTAGCTGCCTTTGCAGGCCATTTAAGTCCAGCCAATTTCTGAAACCTCAATCGTAAAAGAACTAGAAATCATAGCACTGAGGAAACTATGGATATATATTCTGAGCACATAAAGAAAAGAGTTAAAAAGTTAAATGGGGGCGGGATATAACAGATAAAACTGAAATTACTCCTGCTAATAAAACAAACATAAATGTTGATTCTAACAAGATCTTACTATTAAATGACTTATGTATACACCTTGTATACATAAATACCCCCAGATTTGTTTACAAAAACAACTGGAATCTTAAAAACATTTTTGAATGGAGTGGCAGGAGTTCTGACAAATTTATGAGGAACTGGGGTATGTAGAAATATGGTTCTTGTAGGCAATGTAGGTTCATCCTGGAAGGTAATAGTTTTCAAGTGCCTGGCTATCCAAATTTGATTACTATTAAAGGCAGGTGCAACTGTAACACAAAGGGGGTGGTTTATATTGCCTTTTGTTCCTCCTGTCCTGCCTTTTACATAGGAACGACCATTGGTGCTTTAAAGTCTCATATTTACCAACACCTACGCCATAAAAAGATCTCACCAGTGCAATGCCCTTTTTCAACATAGCCTAGGATGTAATGATTTAAAAAAAATTCCTTTTCAGTACTTGAAAAGGTGAAAGTCATACCTAGGGGTGGTGATTGAGAAACTTTTTCTTAGAAAAAAAGAGAGTTTTTTTGGTAGATTTTGTTGAATGCTACTAGTTTGCCTGGGATCAACAATGTGATTTCTTTGAAACCCGTTTTAAAGATCAGAGCATCTTGTATTTCTTAAATGTATTGTGATTATTATCGAATCACTTGTTTTATTTTAAAAAAGATGTATTTAAATTTATAGCTTCATTTGTTTTACTCCTCACTGGTGTGTGTTTTAAAGTGATTGTCTTGTATATACTACTTTGATGTATGTCACTTTAAGGATTTTTGGTGGCATTTTTAAATGCTATATAAGAGGACTTAGTTTATTTTTAACCAGTTTCTGATGAAGTTCAATTGTGATGAATGAAAGTGCTTAGACTTCATGGTTTTAAAATATTAAACAGTTTAGATTTATTCAATTTTTAGTACACTGTTGTGGAATTTAGTTTTGGTTTACCTTGTGTACATAGTTTATGCAAGATAAATAACGATTTTCTGACTGTGTTACCTGGACTAAAGTTAATTGATGTACCTGAACAGTTCTTTAGACTGTTTCAAGAGTAAATCCAAAATATAGTTCATGTGGAGACTAATGGCTTCCTTATTAATCCACTAAATTATATGATGAATGCTTTTTAAGCCTTACAGAATTAGCACAGAGTGACGGTCATGATTTGACTTGATTTTAAGTGAGATTATTCTTTCTCCCAAGTGGAATAACTATGTATATACCAAGACACATTTTTAACAATTGGTTGTCAGTTATGCTTGGTTTTTTGCATCAAATTGATTACTTACTGGTAAGAATGTATGTGTGTGTGATTATAGAATGTCCTACCATGATGAATTTAATTTGATTATATATCATGTTGGCTTTGTTGCTGGTAAAATTGAAGAGGCATTTAAGCCTTTTCTGTTATTAAATCATTCTTGTAGATTAACTGAACTGCTGAAGGAAAATCTAATAATTGTATAAATAAATAGTTGTTATCGTCATGTCCGTAGTTTAAGAAATAAGTACCATGAACGTGATGATGTGTTGAAGATTATAAAATTGTAGCAATCACTGAGTCATGGAATTCTAGGCACATGTTTTTCTTGGGTGAGGTTAAACTTGAATGTGTTAGAGACGATGGTTTCTTAATGCTTATACATGAGATTACCATATCATCTTTCAAATTATTAGTATGTTTACTAGTTGGTCTTTATGAAGTTACTTATGATATCTCTTTAAAACTGGACTTGTAATTCGCTATGTGAATTTAGATAGTACAAGAGGCTAGATGAATTGATAGGCTATGGTAATATTCTTTTATTGGGTGATTTTAATTACTCGGACATAAACTGGCATTCCTTTTCAGCACATAGAATATATTTTAAGATGTTTCTTGACATAATATTGTATCATGGACTACAGCGAATGGTAGAAGAGACTACCTGACAAGGTAATTTATTAACCTTTTTGCAACTAACTGTGTGAATATGATAAACAACATGCGTATAGCACCTTCTTTAGGCTGTTCATACCATATACTTTTCAGATAAATTGCATTTCCTGCTATACGTCCAGTGATAATTTATCTTGACAAATTTAAATATTTCAGATACACGAAACAATTAATGCAATAGATTGGCCTTCTGAATCTTTTTAAAGGGGACAGGAATTATGGTTATTTAACTCATGAGAACATACAATGCACTGTGTTGAGGACAGTATTAAAATCTCCAAGTTGTTAACAAAAATATACACATGAAATGCTCTTCTACTTGAGAGGAAAATATAGCTAAGGCTAGACACAATATTAAGTATTATACATATATTAATAACATACATTTGTTAAGTATTTATATTAACTTAAGGTAAATACTGTTGCATTAAATTACTCTCAATCTGTTGCTAATGAAGTTAATAATTATTTTGCATATACTAAGACATATAAAGTATTACAAGCATTAGAAGTTAGATGGACTGATATGAGTAATAGTATACAGATCCTGTTATTAGGTATGCAACTATTATTGAGATTAAATAAAAATTCTTCTATGGGACCAGGTAGAATTCCTCTAGTTTTACTATATAATGAACGGAACAAGACAAAAGGAAAACAGTGGTAAACTAAGCTGGATAAAAGTCCAATAACAGTGGAAAATGTAGAAGCACTCAAGTGTTTATTAATTTTTAGCTGTTAAAATTTTCCAGTTTTTTGTATTACTTTCTTAACATCACTGGTTCTTCTATTAAATCCATATTCTTCAAACTAATAAGCCATTTCAATCATTTGTCCTTCACACTGAATACTGCAATCAGCTTAAAACCTGTTTTAATGAAGAAACAAATGTATTTACATTAGAAATTGTGTTTTAATTGTCTGAGTTGGAATTTAAAATTTTATTGGGCATCTGTCATGTGATCGATTGTTATAAAATGAATGATGTTTAAATGTATGTTAGCACTGCAAAAGGGTAAAGCCTGAAAGCTTTGAATTTATTTTAATAAACAGTTGAATGTTTCTGTGTTTGTTTTTTTCATTTACTATATAATATTAAGAACTGTAGTCCTCTGATATTTTTGTATTTATCTATTTATTTTGACATTTGTTAACCGGGTTAGTCCAACTGGGCCAGAGGCCCATTTTCAGTGGAAACCCAAGGAAAAAAAGCTCTGATACAGACAATTTAAGGTACATAAAATTTACACTCCAGTACAAAGACATTTACAATACATCGTTTAATGTTAATACTACTGTGAAGTATAACAGTCATGATTTTTTTATTTTTATTTTTTATTTTTTTTTATAATGAAAAAATAAGCAGCAATTGACCTTGCATAGAGAGAGCTATTGGTATAGTGGGTTAAGTAATAGAGAGGGGTATTGATATATGAGAGAGGAATATTTACTTATGTGCATGTGGTGAAGTAGTAGAGTAAGGGTGCAATTTGTAGTTGGACTATGTGAAAAAGGGAGGTAAACTAAGGGGTGGATTAGTAAATTGTCAGTGAGGTTGGAATAAAACAGTAAGGTTATGTTGAATTCCTCAGTGAAGTAGGTTAGGTGGGGTCATTACAGGGTCAAGACTTGTTTAGTAGGTGAAGTTTAAGTTCTTTTTTGAAGTGTTTAGGATGGGGAATGGATCTAATATGAGCAGGGAGCTTGTTCCAAGCTTGGGCTATAGTAAATTTGTAAAGTAGCTTACCAACGTTTTTGTGTGGTCGGTAAGTGTCAAGGAGTTGTTGGCTAGAGATACGGAGAGTACGATTAGGGGTGCAAGAGGATACAAAGGTGGAGAGGGAAGGGCAGGAGGAAGGTTTGTATAATGCAGAGTGTGCGATTTGAAGCTGGGATAGAAGGAGTTGTTGGGGGAGCTCCAGCCAGTGGAGAGAGTTGAGTGCCAGGCAGTGGTGGGAGTTGTAAGGACAGTTAGTGACAAATCTAGCTATTTTGTGGTATGCTTGTTGTAGTTTGGATAGGGTTGTAGACTGTATGTTAGTTAGGATTAGGGCAGCATAGAGAAGGGAGGGGAGAAGGAAAGCATGACCTAAAGAGAGTCTAGCATTAGACGTTAGAAATCTTCTATTTCGATACAGATGTTTGAGTTTTTGATGTTGTTTTTATGTTTTGAAGGATATGCAAGTTAAATTTTAGTTCATCATCAATGATGGTACCTAGGAGCTTAGTGTGGGGTTCAGAATGAATGACTGTATTATTAGAGGAAGTAATGACAAAGGTCAATTTGTGCTGAGATAGTGTGTGAGGGAGAAAAAGCAGGAGTTTAGTTTTGTTTGGGGTTTAAGATGAGTTGATCATTGGACAGCCACTTTTCAATGGCTAGAAAGGTGTCTTGGGTATAAGCATGAGGTTCTGAGATGTTAGTGGAGGTAGAGATGAGAGTGGAATCATCAGCATATTGAATTAGGGAGGATTTGTTACAAGCTGTGTGAAGCTTATTTTTGAAAATGTTAAACAGAAGGGGACCGAGGATAGAACCTTGGGGAACACCAGATGTGATAGAAAGAGAGGGGGAGCAGGAGGAGAGCCATTTGACAGACTCTAACTTGTCAGGGAGGTAACTGGTGAGCCAGGACAGGGTGGGAGCTGAGAGAGTGAGGTTAGCAAGTTTGGACAAGAGGATAGGATGAGAGACAGTGTCAAAGGCTTTGGAGAGGTCAAGGGTCAAGGAAAAGACAGGATACAAGTTGGTTGTTATCTCTGGCCTCAGCTACAGTATGAGTGAAAGATAATAGGGTTGTAGTTGTGCTGTGGTTTGGCCAGAAGCCATGTTGGGTGGGTGTGAGAAGGTTTTCCTGTAGGAGAAAGTTTAGCAGCTGAGTGTGAATGCATTTTTCAAGTATTTTAGATAGAGTGGAATGGATGGCTATGGGTCAGTAGTTGGATGGGTCAGTAGAGTTTCCTCCTTTATGTAGTGGGATGGTAAAGAAGGTTTTCCAAATGTTGGGGACAGTAGCTTCTAGAATGGTTCTATTGATAAGCAGGGATACAGGACAGGGTATGGATTTGGCAGCTAGTTTGAGGAAGGTAGGTGGGAGATTGTCACAATAAGGTGAGCAGTGTTTGAGCTTAAGTAAAAGTGATTTGACATAGTCAGTGGGAACAGGTTGAAAGCTGAAGAGGTTTTTGTTAGGTGGATTGGATGGGGTAGGAGGGGTGTTTGTGTTGTGGTTAGTTTGTGTAAAGTTTTGGACAGTTTCAGTTAATTATTGAGAAGAGTAGCAGTTTCTAGAGGGGTGCTATTTGAGAAAGGGGAGGGTGTGGAAGGGGAACCTGGATGGAGAATTTTGTTGATGGCGGTCCAAAATTTATGTGGGTTTGATTTGTAGTTAAATTGGGGGGTGTTGTAGTAGGATTTTTTTATTATTGTTGATTTGTTTTTTGGCCTGTTCCTGAGTTCTTTGTAGTTCTGGAAAAGGGATGGTGATGTGGTTTTAGCCCAGGAAGATATTTCATATTACTTCTATTATTGGTAAATGTTTTCAGAAATGTATTATTGCTCTAATTGACATAAATTGTAAATTAGAATTATATGATGCTTATCAGTATGGTTTTCACAAAGGGAAATAAACTATGATTAGTCTTATTGAATTGCTTGACCAGATCTCCTTGGCTTTGAACCAGCTGGCTTTGAATGACAATATGTGAGTCAGAATTGTGTACTTGGACATGACTAAAGCGTTCAACTCCTTGCCTCATTTAGCAATCGATATGGTTATGGTTAAGGCCAATACTGATCCTTGTATTATCAGAAGGATAATGTCTTGATTATCACAGCAAGTGCAGTCAGTAACAAGTGTAGGTGTGCCACAGGGTTCAGTCTTGGGGCCTTTGTTAATATTGTATTTGTCATGCTTCTAATTAATAACCATGATTGGTTTAGTAAGTATGCAGATGATTTAAAAGTTGGCTTCATGCTTAATAATGATAATTATATAAATATTAATAATTATTTGTTGGGTATAAGGTTGTTTTTTGTATTTGTTTATGTCTGTGTATAAATATGTATTGACATAGAGTTTTTCTCCCCGGGCCTCCATTGAAAAAAGGCTCACTCTGGCCCAATGGACTTTCCCAGTTAACAAACTGCAAATAAATAAATAAAAATAAATAAGTAGATGGGCTGGCAATATTGGTTTAGAGTTTAGCTCAGAGAAATGTGCAGTGATATATTTTGGTAAACCTAAAATTTGTAAACTAATCTACCTTTCAGAAGTGGCATTACAGCTTATCGATTCTTACAAAGACTTGTATATTTTGATTGCCAAACAAACTATGTTTTAAAAATCATGTGGATAACATAAGAAGTAAAGAAATTTGTCAGCTGGAGCTATGATAAAAATTGTTACCACTCTGGACAGTAGATGTTTTACCATATCTGGCCAACTTTAGAATACAATAATGTTTCTTGTCTTTACAAAAAATAACTGAAGTATTAAAAGGGTGTAAAGGAGTTTCATTATAAATAAGTTGTATAAAACATATGATGTATGGTGAAAGATGCAAGTTCTTTTTAATATAGTATAGAAGTACATGTATACTAGCTGATAGGTTTCTTCATGACCTCTACTTGCACTCATGTTTGAACATATATTTATATCAGGGCAAAGTCTCATTAAGACATAATTTAAAATTGTAAGTAACTCCATTTAATATTAGGTTGAGGCAGTCATTTATTATCTTTGTTACCTGCTCTTTGAAATCAGTTACCTACTAAGATTGGAACTCAGCAATGTCTAAATATTTAAATTAGGTTTATATTCTTGAGCAGGGCAAAGAGTCTATGATCCCTACTTCATGAAGTCAGTGTTCCTGGATGTTTTTACGGTGATGCTATACATGCGTACCCCACTGGCTGTGTGGTAACAGTGGCCACCTTAATTCCGTCCACCACACACCCATGACCCAACAGAATGTTTTTTTTTTTTTTTTCTACATTTTTACAAGGGGGCTGTGCCCCCTGCATCCCTGCTAATTAAATATACCAACTCCTGATCTACATTGAAGAAAATGGAAGTTACCCCAACTGCACAGCCACATCTGCGTGACCCGGCCAGTGGGGTACGCAAATACAGTATTGCTGTTTTTTTCTACCTGAACACTGTGTTATTACTCATCAATTTGTCTCCATTAACATCAAAGAAAGTTTTCCTTTATCCAGCCTGTTATTGAATATAGTACTCATTTTCACGTGTATTTGACTAAATTTATTAATCTTCTTGAAAGCGCTTAGAGACTCCTATTTAAAAAGATCCAGTGCCTTAAGGTACTCTGTTATTCCTACAGACTGTCAGCCATTTTGTGTACTTAGTATGCCATAGACTCCAGTAAGCCAAGAGAGATCCTACCCTCTTTGACCTCCTATTACTTTGCAGAACAAATGGTTCCCAAAATACCCAGCTAATGGACCTAAATCTTCATCTGCACATAAACAGAATATTCGGACATGACAGAGTCGTACTCCAGCATATTCTGCCTTCTCTAACAAACTTCCACTACATGTGAAGCAAAACACGTTTGTCACCTTCAAGGCAAACTTATATAACTGGGTGGACAGCTCTACCCAAATCTATTTTGTTGCCCTCCTTCAAGCTGGAATGAAATTTTGAATATGATTAGACAAACTGGATTCAGTTTATAATGGTCTGTAGACTGACTGCCTAATGATTACTGGTGTATGTGTTTGTGTGTGTGTGTGTGTATATGTGTATATATATATATATATATATATATATATATATATATATATATATATATATATAGATATATATATTGTGTGTGTATATACATATATATATATATATATATATATATAAATATATATATATATATATATATATATATATATATATATATATGTGTGTGCGTGTGTATGTACATATGTATGTGTGTATATTTTATATATATATATATATATATATATATATATATACACTATATATATCTATATATATATATATATATATATATATATATATATATATATATATATATATATATATATATATATATATATATATATATATATATACACATATGGGTCTACTTTGTTTCATTGAATCTCATTTCACTGAATTTCATTTCACCCTGACCACGTCACTGAAAACTCAAATTACTGAAAACTCAGTTAGTGTATATGGCACTGTGTAGAGTACTGTAAGGCAAGTAAAAGGTATATGCCCTTTTCCCCACTGTAGTGTGATCCTGAAGTTGTGTGTGTGTGTGTATATATATATATATATATATATATATATATATATATATATATACACATACCTTTCTAAATACATGTGTGGGGGGGCCTGCATTCCCATGCACATCCTGCAAATTATATATACCATCTCTGAGATCACACTACAGTGGGAAAAGGGTAAACTCCCCAATCCCCACTGTATCATGATCTACTTAGAACTGCTTTAAAGGAGAAATTTACCATTTTCTCCATTGTATTGCAATCTGAAGACTTGTTATATATAATTTTGAGGAGTGCAGGGGTGCCTCCCTGCAAAAATGTAGATTTTTTTTATTTTGACTTTTTGGAAACTCAAGCATATGATCTCAACCATATGAATTTAGAGTTTTCCGAAATCTCAAAGTCATATAACCCCATATATTTTGTTTTTGTATGTATATATGTATCTGTGGGTGAACCTTAAATGATTGAAAACATCCACTGTATCCTGGTAAAATGCTGACATCAGAACATCGACAATGCCAACATCGACATGCCCATGCGCATTTGTCAAGAAAACAGGATCAACGCATGCAAACTTTGGTTGCAGATTTCAGACAAACATTCTTTTTTTTACCAGAGGGTAAGCTTCTCTGCACCCCCATACCATAATAATTATATATACCAACTCCTAGATCTCAAAAACACAGGATAAGGGCAAATTTCCTAACCCCAGGAACTGAGAGATCTTGTACACCTGTGTATCAGCTGCTTTAGTCGACCATATGTATAAGGTTTCATATAAGGAACCACACATTGGAAAGTCTAGCTTGGCTAGATTTTTCTTTTCACTTTTACTGAAGGGATAAAATGGTTGGTAAAGCAGAGAGTACCTTATTCAGCAGCTAATCCACAAGGGTATTTGGGATGATAGCTCGCTCTCTGTGCTATAATAAATCCCAGTGGCTCTTTTGTGTTATTGTACTCATTCAGAGAGTTGAACTCTTTCATTTCAGACACAGTAGGAACTTCTTTTCCCTTTCTGATGTTTCAACCTTGGGCACTTTTTCTGCCTCTTCCCAATTCTGATTTCTTCCTTTAAGCCTTCATTCATGGAGGCTCCTGTAATCTGCCCTAAACTTAGGGGGCAGGAAATGATCTTCATCAAGTGGAAGAATCTCTGATAAGGCTCTTGAGGCATCTTTTCCCATTAACATTTCCTTCCTAACAGACTCTGTTACTCTGCCATTAAAGCCTCCTCTGACCATATTGTTTTTCATCTTTCCCACTTTCTTCCTTTCCATCTGAACCCCTTAATGTTTATAATAGTTACTGTGTATGCTGCAGTTTGAACCAGTTATATAAATGGTATTACATTTTAAACTGGAATTTTTGATTTTTAGTTACAGTTCTTCTTTTGCTTATACTTGTTTTTTATACTCATGACAACCCACTTGTAAAACATGTCACCATGCATGCATCTATTTGAAATTCTTTTTCTTTCTCCTCTCTATTGCATTCTCCAAGTTGAGCCTGAAAATGATCTATTGGGATTAATATTCTACTACAGTAAACAAACAAAAATAAATTTGCAACAAAGATGCTTTGCATGCCTGGTTCAGACTCAGACACACCATCTTTTGTAGTCAGCAGTGTGTTTTTGTGGGTCAGTCTCAATGACATTAAATTATTATCTTTGTGTGTGTGTACATGAATGTATATATATATATATATACATGTAGGTATATATATGTATGTGTGTGTGTGTACATGAATGTGTATATATACATGTAGGTATATATACATAATGTGTGTATATGAATGTATATATACATGTAGGTATATA